>NW_020897751.1:1780630-1870669 GCF_003984885.1 Neopelma chrysocephalum
AGCAACCTGGGCTAGTGGAAGGTGTCCCTGCCCATGGCAGGGGGTGGCACAAGATGAGCTTTAAGGTCCCTTCCAACCCAAACCATTCTGTGTTTCTATGATCCTTTTCCTTTCATAAATCTGTGCTTCCTTTGGGGCTTCACTGGAAACAAGCCTTGTTACTCCCCTCCCATTTGCTCCTGCTGTACAGATCCCATCAGTTCTCTGCCTTCCAGCAAGTTCCTGATGCATCTGTTACAACAGGAATTCCAGATGTCCAGGGCACACAGATTGCACTGTGCTGCCGTAGTTTTTAAGATTTCAAGCATTTGTACAAAAATCTGAATGTTTGATCTTGGTCTGCTTGCTCGTCTGGTCTGATCAGAATAAAACCTTCCATCCCAAGGCACTTCTGATTTTAGACATCACTTCCTTGTTTTCTACCTGAAGTTAATCAGATTCTACCCTATCCCTGTATGAAAAAGCTGATGTCCTCCACAGAAGATGAATTCCCTCGAACTGCTCATTTGTCAAAAACATTCATTGCTCAAGTTCCCTACAGACTTCTAACTGTAAAATGGCATTTTGGCTGAAATGAAATTCATCTTGAACAGCAACTATTAAAAGGAGCCATGAAACTGCATGAAAACCTTGGAGGCACTGCTAAGCAGGTTATTTACCTGCTAGTCACCTACCCTGTTTTATTTAGGAAAATAGTCACTAATGAAAACATATCACATGTAAACTTTAGGTAATATCAACTCACCATGTGATACACTAGTAAGTTACAGGGTGATTTTACACAGCTGGCAAAGGAAGGCAGTTTTACCCCACTCTGGAAACTTCAAGTATCTGAAACACACCACAGCCTGCTTAATTTTATCCCCTCTTTTCCAGACTTCTTCCACCATAGCCATGGCAGAGAGACGCAGAACCTGGAGACATTCCCTTTATTTGAAGCCCCTCATCACCTTTTATTAGGGTCAAATTTGGATGAGGGAACTCAGACAGGGTGCCCAAAGGAATATTACACACAGCTTTCTCCTGCTTTTCTAATTCCACTCTTTTACTACACCACAAGCCCAAAGTCTTGAGGATCATTAAGGCTGGAAAAAACCTTGAAGATCATCAAGTTCAACCACCAACCCAGCACCACCGTGTTCACCTCTAAACCACGTCCTCAAGTGCCACATCCACACGGTTTTTGAACACTTCCAGGGGTGGTGACTCCACCACTGCCCTGGGCAGCCCCTTCCAATGCTTGACAACCTTTACAGTGAAGAAAGTTTTCCTAATATCCAACTTAAACCTCCCCTGGCACAACTTGAGGCCGGTTCCTCTCGTCCTGTGGCTTGTTCCCTGGGAGCAGATATCAACCCCCCTGGTTCCAAACTCCTTTCAGGTAGTTGTAAAGAGCAGTGAGGCCTCCCCTGAGGTGATGAGGTGACAAGTGGTTCTCTGCACAGCAGCCTCCTCACTGGTTTTTGGGAGCTCCTTTCAGCAGCAGTTTGAAAGGTGATGCAGGTGACGGTTCATTCCAGTGTGTCCCACACCCAACAATACCAACACACCTCACCATTTGCTGGGAGAATATTCACACCAGGCAAATCTTGGACAATCATGGCTCCAAAGCAGGAATGCCCAGTTCTGGCTCTGCTGGTAACAGTGGGGAGGTCACACAAAGGCTTGAACCCAAACCCTCTGTGCCACCACCAGCCCACTCCATTTTCTCTACCAACACGGGATCAAGCCAAGGAGCTGCTAAATCAAAAACTAATCATGCAGTGGAGCCAGCTTCCAGAACAGCATTAAGCAGCACACATCCTTCCCTGGGACCAAGCTCCAGCTGCCCTTCCACCCTGCAACCCTCCATCAGCACGGGCTAAGTACCAGCACTCAGGGAAGAAACTTGGGCCCTGCTCTGAGCAGCACAGGCAGCTGCTCCAAAGTTGTTCTTCTCACAGCCACAACTTTAAATGATATTTAAATACAGCTACAGACAACACTCTCCACCTCCTCTCCTTTTAACACTCCCATGCTCCTACCAGGAAGAGAAAAATATTTCATGCTGGATCCAATTAAGATGCAATCAATTTTAACTGATTCTGTTCTGAGTAAGCATAAATATTTCTCATAAAGCAAGTTAGGAAACTTGATTGATATAGATTAATACGGAGAAAGGGAATTATGTTACAAACAGCTGGAAATTAGCTTTGTCCTTGCAAACATGAGACAATACCAAAGGTCCCTCGGCCTTAAAGTACATACAAATCACAGAGGAAGAGGAGTTTTCCAAAGAGGGCAAAAAGATCCACTTAGCACAGCAGGGATTTAAAGGCTGGAACACCAACAGCTTCCTACACTGCCATACTAATCACCTGTCAACTCTGTGTTTCAAACAGCTCCTCACTTCAGCTGGGAAATGTCCTGTTTTGTATTCATGTCTTTGTGTCAAATCTGAAGTCCGAGTTCTCCCTTTTGCTTGTTTCCCCCATTATTATTATTTTAGCATCAATTGTGCTACATATATTTTTCCTTTTTCTTCTCTTTTCTGTTTTGTCTATTCAATTGTTGCTGATTGAATGGCCACAATGGAGGCTTTGCTATCCCAAATCAGGAGTTTTTTCCTTGTCTCCAGCTGGAAATGAACTGATTGAACATCACAGGAGACAGAGCAGTTTCTTGCCATGTGCCAGCCCTTCTAACCCCCCCCAGAAGGTGCACCCTCAAACCTCAGCTCTCCTTCAGCACACAGTGAAGTGCTGCCCAGTGTGAGAGGACAGCATCTGCTCAAAGGAGTGGGAATGCCCTCCTGGGGCTTGGAGAATGGCAGGAGACTTGATAAAGGAATGGCTTAACATCCATGCTGCAAATCCTGCAGCAAGTACCAGCAGAAATGAGCTCCAGCAACCCCCAGGCTTCACTTTGCTGCTTCCTCACATCTGGAAATCCACCTGTGCTGGAAATAACACTCTGTGGAAGACTTCTGAAGAGGCTGATTGACATCAGGATCACACAGACATGAAAGCACTACAAGATGAGGTGTTTGGAAGGCTCCTCTCCCCGGTGAGATGAAAATCTCTGACTGCCTTTGAAAGGACCCCAAATCTCTGTCACTCTGGCAGTTCCAAGGAGGGCTCTCACTTCCAAACTAAGGAAGGCAAAGGGAGAAAAGTCTCCTGCAGGGTATAAAGCCAGGACATACAAATACAGTCAGACATGTACTGGGGTAGGGAACTTTAAATTAATACAAATACTCCAAGCAAGTCATTTCCACTCAGGCATCACACTTTGGAACTGCAATCAGATTCTATGAAAGCACCAGTCCAGCATTTAACAGGGGCCAAAAATCACCCCAAAAATCAAACCAACCAAACAACAACCCCAGCAATAACCACGAACTAAATCAACCCCCCCAGATCTCAAACATTCCACCTTTACACATTCTTCAGCAGCCCTGAGTCTGGGACACTGTGGTTCCATCCACCCATCCCAGAGGTGGACTGTCCTTGCATGGCTTCCTGTGGCTTTGCCCCCTCCAGGGGAGGAGGAACCAAGCTCCTGGCAGCCACCCTGGCAGCAGCACTGTGGCTGCTTGGTTCTCCTTCCCACCAGCTCTAACACTGCTGGACACCACTAATTGCAATTAGTGATTTCTGTGGGTGAGATGAAGCAAGGCCTCACCATAAGGGCAGGATGACATTCCCAGCTGCTTCCATCCCCCTGACTGAGCAGTTTCCACTGAGTTCCAGCTGCAGTTTGAAGGGCAGAGAGATGCATCTCCCTTTGGTTTATCTGGGCAGCCACAACCTGGATCCCTGCAGGCTGCCCTGAGCTGCTTCTGCAGCCAGCAGAGACCCCATTCCCACGGACAATGGTGTTCATGGCACATTAAATCTGTGTGTTTACCTTCTCCATGCCTTCAGCATGTCACCTCCTCTCTGTACTTCAAGAACCTGGAGATTTTTAATCTATCTCCTATTGATTTTTTCCCCACACTTGTAACAACCACCATTAGTCATTTCTAACTCAGCTGTGTCCTGCACAGACAAGGGATGGCCAGAAACAGGACAGGGCTGTCACACTTGGTTAGACAGCCTTGTTTTCTCTGGCTTTGCATCCCTTCTGGTGTCAGACTTTTGTTTTCACCTCTTTGGAGAGGACTCCTAAAACCATTTCTCAAACTGCTGCAAAGGTTTGCTTATCTTAGTCATGATGTTCTTCACAAAAAAAAGAGTGTTCTAAAGGTGTATTTAAGTTACTCTCACCAGAAGAATAAGACATATTTTCCACTAAATTTTAAAGTTCCACTGGCACATAAAGGGACAAATTGGCTTAAAAAAACCCCAACAAAACAAAACAACTTGATCAGGCAAAGCAAAGAAAACTCTCCAGCAAACAGAAGCCATTGAACATTGTTGGAGACCACAGAATCCCAGAATGGTTTGGGTTGGAAGGGACCTTAAAGCCCATCCAGTTCCACCCCCTGTCATGGGCAGGGATACCTCCCACTAGCCCAGGTTGCTACAACCTGGCCTTGGACACTTCCAGGGATCCAGGGGCAGCCACAGCTTCTCTGGGCAACCTGTGCCAGGGCCTCCCCACCCTCACAGGGAAGAATTTCCTATTATCTATTCCAAACCTGCCCTCTGGCAGTGGGAAGCCATTCCCCCTTGTCCTGACACTCCAGGCCCTTGGAAATAGTCCCTCTCCATGTTTCTTGTACTCCAGGTCCTGAAAGGCCACAATTTGGTCACCCCAAAGCTTCTCCTCTCCAGGCTGAACAATCCCAACTCTCCCAGCCTTTCCTCCCAGCAGAGCTGCTCCAGCCCTCTGATCATCTTGGGGCCTCCTCTGGACTGGTTCCAGCAGCTCCATGTCCTTGCTGTGCTGTTCCCCAGAGCTGGAGGCAGGTGGGGGGTCACAAGATGAAGAAACAAGCGTGAGACAGAGGAAAAGCTTCACAGCACTGACAAGAGGCACAAAAGACCCTACAAACCTGCAAGGAACCAAGTCGAGCCCTTGAAAGTAGCTTTAACATCTCCCGTTTTTACATTTCACAGAAAGCAAAAAATCAGAACCCTGGTGTTGCTTAACCTCTGTCTGCAGGACAGAAGAGTCAAAAGCACTTATTAAACATACATGCATTTTTCAGCAGAAAAAGGTGATTTAAGTCACAAGATGCTGACGAAACACTTGTTATTTACTTGGTAACAGAGGACAAACCAAACTAGTGTTGACATTTTTGTGCCTCTGGTCCCAAGGTGTGGATGTGGAGGTGCTTGGGAAAAGCTGCTCAGCTCCCTTGGCAACAGTCCTGAGACAGGGAAAGCCAACGCTGGGTTGTTCTTTAAACCCAGTAAATCCACACAGCAGCTGGATGCTGATCCCAGGAAAAACAATGCAAACATGCATATGAGACCAAATGCATGCTACAGGAATACAACACACCTATAAACATGAGATAATGGAAAAGAAATTTAAAAAATATATAAAATTGGTTATTGGTCATGAAATTACAAGCCAGGAGAGCAAAGGGAACGCGAGTTTAAATTTCCATGGCCTCATCTCACATAAGCTGATTATGAAACTATGAAAATAAACGGGATGAACGTTAAATGGATTAAGAGCTGGTTAGCTGAGAGGTCTCAAAATGCAGCCAGGAGGAAATCCCTGCATCAGCCACGTGTAAACACACAGGTCCAGGGCTGGGAATGCTTTGGAAGTGCAGTGTCCTGCCCAGGAAGGGTCTGGTCACCACAAAGATGCTGCAGAGCCCCACAGGTACCTCTTTCCTTTTGGGATGAAAACAGCTGCAGATTTTGAGCATACTCAGGGCAAATATTCAGGCTCATGCCATGCCAAATTCTCCTCCAGCAGCTGCCTGCCATCACTGCTGGAAATGGGACAGTGTCCATGGATGCTGACAGGTGTGTCACCAAGGGGATAAGGAAGATGTGCTTGGTGTCAGCAGGGCAAAGTAGGAACAATTCCCAAAATCAAATTAATCCCAGCCCCCTGGGAGGAGCCCAGCCCAATGACCACATCAGAGAACCTTTGATCCCACAAGAAATGCTCTAAAACTCCCTTCTTCTACTTCCTCGAGCAGAGACTGAGGAATGAGCCGACCAGACTTGCACTGCCTTAAGGCACCAGAGTTAAAAACTGCTTCCAGTGGGGAGAACTCCAGTCCAGCAAGGCTGGATTCCCACCACGGGAAGAATGAAGGGGTGTGTTCTGTGAGAGGTGGAATATTTTCTTTTGGAAGTGCAATATTTTCTTTTAGAAGTGGAATATTTTCCCTTTCAGGCTGTATATCAACAAACAGTGTGGTCAGACTGTTTATTAACAAAACAATGGGAGATGAGGACCGGAAAAACAAAGGCTGTGCTGTGTGAGGGTATTCACGTGCCCTGCTGGGAGACCAGAAGGTTACAGCAACCTCATCATCTATTCAGGGCTTTTCCATTTCCCACTCCTCAGTCTCCCTCTTGCACTCCTGTACCAGCAAGGTTTGTATTTTGCCTTGAGCTGGAAGAACATTCTCCTCCATCACACCCTGATGAAGCAGGAAAGGCTCAGCTCGACTCACAGCTCTTTCTTTCTGCTCTGTTTCTGGGTGTAACCTCACAGACAGCAGTCACAACCCAAAAACTGGCCTGGCATCTAGGACTCATAAAACACCCAGAGCTACCCAGTGGTTAAAAACTGTCATCCTGCTTAAAGGCTTCTTAGAGCTCACAGAAATGGTACCAAAAAGTTTCAGGGCTATGCCCGGCTGCTGAATGAGAAGGACAGTGAAAATCAGCACTGTGGGAGGATAAATATGTGTTTTCAATTTCTTTTAATAATTACTAATCCTTCACAGATATCTGACACTTACCAGGCTTGTTTTCAGACAGCCAAGCTGTAAACTAACACAGATCATGCCTCAGATTATAAAGAAATAAAGCAAAAACAAGGCAGCACATTTTTATTAAGGAATCTTTTGTTATTTTTTTTTTCAATCTATGCCACATCATATTTCAATAGTAAAAAAAAAAAAACAAAAAGAAAGAAAAAAAACAACCCAAAGTTTCACTGTGCTGTCAGTTGGGTGAAATTGCCCTTGAAAAAAAGCAGCCACCGTTTCCCATCTGTCTGCAGAATAAAGGATTAATGAAAGGAAACCCTCAGTCAATTTAAAAATAATGAGGCATCAATATGTAGCTGCTTCAGCTCTATCAAACTGAATTAACAGCTCATGGTATTTTTTTTTCCTCCATCTCCTCCCTTTTTTCAATACAATTGACACTAAAAAGCAAATCTGCTACAACTTCACATCTCCTAAGCACCCAATTCCTTGTCTACAAACGGCTAAAATTTGCTAACTTAAGTTGTGCTTAATCTTATTAAACTGAGAGTACAACTTTCCAGTGACCTTTTCTACACCTCAACTCCAAGCAGGCACCGACTGTCCCCAAATACAAGGAGCTGGGCTGTGTGGAGCCAAAACCCATCCTAAGCAAAGGAAGCAGAGGATTTACACGAGATAATTCTGATTGTACCCACTGTCAAAACTACTTTAAACCCCCAGGTGATACAGGGAACTGTTCCATGAAGATCCTGGAGCTCAAGGAAGCCCAGTGGTCGCACTGAACAGGCTGTAAAACCCACAGAAGGTGTCTTCAATCCTGTTAACTCACACTGGAAGAGCTACAGTTCATGGAGTTTGCACAAACACTGTGCAACACAAGCAGGCAAAACCCCATGCAAAGCTATTAATATCCAATTTTATCATCTATTTCTACTCTGCCCCTCCACTCTGACCCAGTGAGGCCCAACAAAGCCCATATATTTTGAATTAACAATGAAAAACGTCCTGCCAACACACCTCCCATGCTGGCATTTACTGGTGCTCAGCAACTGTTGGTAATCGTGTATTCTAACCACTATCAATTATCATAAAAAGGTTGAAGTCTTCACCTACTGCTTGATAAATAATGCATGAGTGAGCTTAACAACAGGCAAGAAACAGCACTGCCAGATCTTTAACACTTAAAATGCACCGTGGGCAGTGGGGGCCCCAACAAAGGGTGTTCTCCAGTTGCAAAGCTGGGCGAAGAAAGGTGCTTTTTAAGTGCCTTTTACAGAGCTTGGACAGATGAAAACCTATGGTTTACCTGAGCTGCTGTTAATAACACAACTGAAATAGCAGAGAGGAGTTAGAAGTAGTAATGTATAGGATATTCCAACAGAGAAAAAAATAACATCTCAAAATGAAAGCTCTGTGAGAGAACATGTATACACTGCCTCCACTTCAATCAGGATACACTGATTAAACAGGGAGGTATTTTCTGACCTTAATAAGTCTATGAATTCTATGATTCTATGCATTCTTCGGTTTTGTTTTGGTTGTTTTTTTTCCATAGCCACAGCATCATCCCCCAGCTCCACTTTCAAGCTCCACTACAAAAAAAGAGGAGCACATCCTTCCCTTTCAGCTCCTCAAAAGCTGAGGGGATGGGGGGAGTGAACAGCCACGGTGACAAAATATCTTCAAAAGGAATAGTTCCTCGCTGCTGGGATTAATTAAGTGCCTGGAGGGGCATCTTGGGGCCCCTGTTGACTGAGGGACTCCACTTCCAAAGGCAGCGTTGCTCTGTGATGCTTCAACGGGAGCATTAACGCTGAATAAAGGCACGAAAGGAACCCCGCAGGGTCGCTTTACAAATTTAACACGTCGTTCCATTAGGAGCTGCTTGAGCTGCACTCGAAAGGATTTTCATGACCCAGGGCAGACATCCCTCAGCACCTCGTGGCAAACAGGCAGGAAATCCCTTCCAGGAGCCTTCAGCGGGCACGGGAGGATGAGGAGCCCAGCCAAGAACCGAGAGCTGACAGCTTGTGCTGCACACACAGGGCAGAGGGAAAGGCTGAGCCTTTGCAACTACAGGCTGGCAAAACCCCCCAGTGTAACACAGCTAAACACTGGGGAAGATTTTCTTCTTTCAAGGCCCTTCTGCTCTGCTTTTACAAGGGAAGTGGGAGAAATGAACTGCAAAGTGCATTCCTTCATGGACAGTCAAAGGCAAGGACAAGGCTAATGGTTCCAAGGGCTCTTCCCTTTGGAGACATGAGCACTACCAGCCCATTGGGGTGTGAGGTCCTACAGGTAAATGGGCTCTAAATTGGGAAACAGGGCTTAATGGATGTTTTACGAAGGTCAAGGGAAGAAATAAACCCCAGAAAATTCCGTTAGTTAAGTAAGCACCAACAGAGCTGCTGACAAATACACCTGCACTTCTCCAATTTAAACACAAAACAAAACCCCAAACCTCCTCTTTCCCACGAAAAAGGGGAAAAAGTGTGTGCAGAGCATCACATCATAAACACCAACAATTTGGTCACCCTATTTCCTCCCTGCAGTGGGCAACTTCTTACTACCTGATGAGATACAGTGTACAAAAAAAAAAAGAACTCATTCAACTCTAACCCCGAAAGTCAAAAAAATTCAAATTTTGCCTCAAATTAGTTGCTAAAGGATCTGGAAATAAAGACAGGGTTCCTGTTCTCAACAAAAGGCTGCACATCACGGCTCATCCAGCAAAGCCCATCCTGCTGCACTGGAAGAACCTCTTCAGCCAAAACCAGACAGGGAGGGAACACAAAGATCAGTGCACACCTCCCATGAACTTGTCCTGGACAGAAGAAACACATAACAAACCTAAGTGACTGTCCTTGGTAAAATACACTGATCCAGAGACCAGATCAGGGAACCACACAATGGTTTGGGTTGGAAGGGACCTTAAGGCTCATCCAGTTCCACCCCCTGCCATGGGCAGGGACACCTTCCACTAGCCCAGGTTGCTCAGAGCTCTATTCAACCTGGCCTTGGACACTTTCAGGGATGGGGAGTCTCCAGGAGACTAAGACAAAGCCATAAGTAAGTTCCTGAGGGGTCTCTGGTAAAAGGGGAAAACAGAGTTAATTCTGGAAACTGAAATGGATAAAAAGTGACTCCTGACAGGCAAATTGGGGAGCAACCCCTGGCTCCAAAACTTCCCAAGAAATCAGGAATTCAACACTTCATTGTGTCATTCCCAGAAGAATCCCCAAAGGGACCTAGTAAGATTTATGCTTGTAAAAGGACAGAGACACCAAGGCATTAATAAGAGGTGAAGATCACAGAACCACTAAGGTTGGAAAAGACCTCCAAGACCACTGAGTCCCAGTGTTATCCCAGCATTGCCAAGGCCACCACCCATGTCCCCAGGTGTCACATCTCCATGTCTGTTAAATCCCTCCAGGGATGGGGACTCCAGCACTGCCCTGGGCAGCTGTGCCAGGGTTGGACTGCCCTTTCAGTGTAGGAATTTTCCTGAATATCCCATCCAAACCTGCCCTGGTGTGAGTTGAGGCCGTTCCCTCTCCTCCTGTCCCTTGTTCCCTGGGAGCAGAGCCCGACCCCCCCCAGCTCCCCCCTCCTGTCAGGGACTTGCAGAGCCAGAAGGTCCCCCCTGAGCCTCCTTTTCTCCAGGCTGAGCCCCCCCAGCTCCCTCAGCTGCTCCTCATCAGACTTGAGGAATATCCACCACAAACCCCAGAGAGGGGAAGGACCACCCCATGAGCTCCAGGCAACTGTGTTTGTCAGCACTGCATCATCTCACCCCAGCCCTTCCTCTGCTGGGAGGAACCACGGGAAGATTGGATGCATCAGACAGTGGGGAGCTGCACATGAGGGGGAACAGCATCAGTAATCCAAAAAAAAAAAAAAAAAAAGAAAAAGAGAGCAAACAAAAACTATCAAAACACACAGACACATTTGAAAAGTGAGGTGGTTCTCCCCACTGCCACTTTCCTCAGGGATGCCCTTTGAAAAAACTATTAATTCCTTGCATGGAAGATGATTTATCACAGAACTGCTCTTTTAAACTTCATCCTGTTGTGACAGTGACAAAATAATAGGCCCAACACGAATGCTCTGTAGTGCATTTCAGAAGCAACATTTGCCAGGTTTTTCATTGGGCTCATAAACCATCCTGAGACATAAAACTTCATGCCTGGTAACAGCCACGTATAATTATTCAACTGAAAAGAATTAATACACATTTGATCATACAAAAACATCAAAGAATCACAGAAAGGTTTGAGTTGGAAGGGACTTTAAAACTCATCTCATTCCAGCCCCCTGCCATGGGCAGGGACACCTTCCACTAGCCCAGGTTGCTCCAAGCCCCGTCCAACCTGGCCTTGGACACTTCCAGGGATCCAGGGGCAGCCACAGCTTCTCTGGGCAACCTGGGCCAGGGACTCCCCACCCTCACAGGGAACAACTTCTTCCCAATATCCCATCTAACTCTGCCCTCTGGCAGTGGGAAGCCATTCCCCCTTGTCCTGACACTCCACGCCCTTATCCAAAGTCCCTCTTCAGTTCTCTTGGAGCTCCTTTAGGCACTGCAAGGGGTTCTCAGGTCTCCCTGAAGACATCACTTCTCCAGGCTGAACAATCCCAACTCTCCCAGCCTTTCCTCCCAGCAGAGCTGCTCCAGCCCTCTGATCCTCCTGGGGTCTCCTCTGGACTGGCTCCAGCAGCTCCATGTCCTTGCTGTGCTGTTCCCAGGGCTGGAGCAGCTCTGCAGGGGGGTCTCCCCTGAGGGGCAGAATCCCCCCCTGCCCTGCTGCCCACGCTGGGGGATCAGCCCAGGGCACGGGGGGTTTCTGGGCCGGGGCAGGTCCAGCCTCTGCCCCACCAGCACCCCCAGGGCCTTCTCCCAGGGCTGCTCCATCTGCTCATCCCCAGCCTGGATTGATCCCAGGGGTTCTCCTGACCCAGGGGCAGCACCAGCACTTGGCCTTGTTAAACCTCCTGAGATTCTCACTCCTCCAGACCATACAGGTGACCACTGCTCCCCAAAACATCTCCAGGAAAAGGACAGAGAGACTAAATGATCTTCAGGATTGTGCTAATGGCATAAATTAAAGGCAAACAGCCAGAAGGTCGAGACTTAATGATTTGTTTTAATCAGGCTGCATTTTCCCAAACAGTTGTTTCAATAGGATAAAACGCAGAATATCAGAGTAATGATGAAAAATGGTGAGTGGATAAAGGAGGGAAAAAATATCAGAGCCGTGGAGCACAACATTTGGCTTGATTAACATGACTTTGAAAATCTAAAAGGATACAAGGAGTTTTCACATGAGACTGTGTAACAAAATAAAGCAACAAATGTAATTTATGTTTGAGCCAAGAAGAGCTTTGAAATCCATCATTTATTGAATTATTTTACTGTTCTGAGCACTCTGCTGTTCAAAACAAGCAATAAGTTAAGTGTTATTTCTTATTAGCGCTTCCAAGTTGGAATCAAGGTAAAGTTACTGATGTTTTTGGAACGATCTGCTTAAAAACACAGCGAATGTGAGGGAGAAAAATTTGCCTTGAATTGCTGTACAGTTAAAGGAAGTTAAAGGAAACTGGGGCTTGACCATTTAAAAGGCTTTCCCCCCCCACTTTTCTTTTTATTTTAAGGAGTGAAGGGTTGTGAAAGTATTGAGGACAGCTCATTATTCACCTGGTCCAGGTCCACGCTCCCAGCAGCCCTTTGAGACACATGTTGAAGAATGAGAGATGCAAAGCCAAACCTGCTCACCCAGGTGTGAAAAGGTACTGGGGTTTTATATCAGTGTTTTAAATGGAAAGGGAGTTGAGGTTTCCTTAGAAGGAAGCAATTTGTCAAAAGCAGGCCTGGCTCAGAGAAACCCTCTCAGAACATGAATGGGAATTTTGTCCTGGGGTTCCCAAGGCCCTCAGGCACCTCCAGAAGGAGACACAATCCCAGGATGGGTCAGGGTGGAAGGGACAACAGCGGGGATGTGGTGCCACCTCCCTGCTCCAGCAGGGCCAGCCCAGAGCACAGGAGTGTGTCCAGATGGTTCTGGAATATTCCCAGGGAGGAGACTCCATCCCCTCTCTGGGCAAACAGTTCCAGTGGGGCTGTTCAGCCTCCAGAGCAGACCCTGAGAGGGGCCCTCAGCCATGTCTGCAGGGGCTGCAGGGAGGGGGCAGAGGATGGAGCAGGCTCTGCTCGGGGGGGCCCAGCAATGGCACAGGAGGAACGGGCAGGAACTGATGCCCAGGAAGTTGCAGCTGGACAGGAGGAAGAACTTCTTTCCTGTGTGGGTGACACAGTGATTCAGTTTGTCATTTACTGGATGTTCTATAGATTGTTTACACTCCTGTTGTGCTAAAGAAGGAAGCAGGGAGGGCACCTTTGCCTGGACACTGTTCTCCACATCATGATCAGCGGTTATTGCAACGGGACCTGTGTGCAAACCCTCCCTTTTTCAGCAGTTCCACAGATTTGTTTTGTCCATTTTAATAAAGCACTTCAGCAAGGTAAGGTGGGAAATTTTTTGACACTGACAAGGAAGGAAGGATTGGGAGGGAAGTTTGGGATCCCATCACACAAACATGTCTCCTGGTGTTTGAAAACAACAGAAGTGGCTCCAACCATTCGGATGAAATATTAGGAGGAATGGTTTCCCTGGGAGGGTGGGGAGGCCCTGGCACAGGTTGCCCAGAGAAGCTGTGGCTGCCCCTGGATCCCTGGAAGTGTCCAAGGCCAGGTTGGAGTAACCTGGTCTAGTGGGAGGTGTCCCTGCCCATGGCAGGGGGCGGAACTGGATGGGCTTTAAGGTCCCATCCAACCCAACCCATTCTGGGATTCACACCCAGCACGGAGTTGAGCAATAGGTGAATTTGGAGAGTCTGACTGGTTCAGCTCAGCAGAGCCTGGGCAGGTAAGAACAGCTGATCTGGGATGGAGCAGCTCCAGTGCCCAAGAACCAGCAGAGCTGGTGCTTCTTGGAACAAGAGCAGCTGCCCAGAGAGCCCATGAGAGCTGAATGGAGAAGGACAAATAGATTGTGAGCAGCAGGGTAGGAGCCCCATCCCTTGACAAAGAATTCCCATAACAGCCCATTCCTCAGGAGGCAGAGGAAGACCCATTCACTCTGACATCAATGCCAGACCTTTGCCAGTGGCACAAGAGGAGATCTGAGCTCTCAGCACTGGGAGATCTCCAGGGTACCCACTGTGTTCACATGGCACAACAGACCTTTCCTGGGAGGAGGCTGGGCCAGGCTCCCCCACACCCACCAACCCCATATCCCTGCTCTGAGCTCTGTTTCACACTCCAAAAACAAAGTGATACCAAAACACTTCCAAAGAATGACATCACATTTTTGGCAAATACTACAGGGGCACCAATCCCAGCCATCACCTCACACTCCCCAGAGGAAAACTGATTTTAAACAGGCTTCGAATGTATTAAATACTCCAATTCTTGTACTGCTTTACTGGGGCTGTGAAAGAGCAGACAGTCAAAGAATATTACTACTAAAACAACATCTCCCGTTTCAAAATTATGTGGAAGAAATAATTAGTGGAAATACGCAGTTCTTCATTGGCAAAGGTAAACTGACACCCCTGGAATATGGATGGATTGTGTGCTGAATTTGAATAATTTGTTCTCAATACTCAAACTCTTTCATAGATGAGCTCTTCAGAAAAACTCCAGTCACTCTGAGGAGAGTTTCCACTAAAAAAGGAAATCCCAAACACATTTTGAAAAAGCCTTGGCATCGCAGAGCAGAATCCTGATTCACAACTACGATGCCTATCCCAAAATGGAATTCAGTTCCCGATTTTTGCCCTGGTAAACAGCACAGCTAGGAAAGAGCTGTGGGTTTACCTGATCTGCTAATTACTGCTACAGTTATTCAATATTTAGTGCCCAGAACCCAAACACTTGCAGTTGAACTAGGGCCTGTGGGTTCTCCATGGCAGTTGCAAGAAACATCTCAGCAGATCCACCTGGAACTGTGACACCTGAACACGTCTAACCTGACAAAAAGAGTGAAAAACAAAGAGCTTTGATGGCCACACAAAGTCCTAAGAACCCTCAGAGGGAGATGAGACTATTATGAAAATAAGGGCAAAACCCTCCCAAGCCCTGAAAGTAATTTAAGGACTGTTTTACCTCCTTCAAGAGCACCAATACCAAGGGAGGACATTTTTCTAGACAGCTGATGGCATGAAACCAATTAAATATTTCCAACTCTATCAAGCCCTTTATTTTCTACCCTTAAGAATTAATCAGTTTCTAAAAGTGTGACTTTTCTCCCCTGCTTCCATCCCAAATTATATCCTGCTTTTTGGCACTTTGATTTTTTTTCTTAAAAGGCATAAATTAGAAAAACACATTACTGAAAGCAGAGAATTTTAGAGACTTTTAACAAAAGCTCTGCTTAAGTACTGGTGATGGGCTGATGAATAGAAGTAGAATAAGAAGCTGATCCATTTTACAGCTTCTTCAGTCTTTACACATTTGTCCTACATGAAAAAGTGTGAGTGTGAATTTAAATCTGTGGCATAAAAATAGCATTAGACACCAAATTGCTTCATGACTTCCCAATGAAACCCTTAATACCAAAATCCAAAGAACGTATCATTTTGGAACAGAAATGAACAAACAGGCTTGAATGAAACAAAAATAATTTCCATAAATTTAGACCTCTTTTCCCATCTCATGAATTTATATACTAAATCAAATTGTCAGGGAAGAAGTGATACTTCCTACTTTGCATTTTGATTGGAGCATCTTAAGGTAGCAAGTTGAGCCCCAGTACATGAACCAGGTGCTGACATGAGGAATGGGAAGGAGTTATAAAAGTAACAGAAGTTATAAACACAAATATTCCATATTTCATCTAATTGAAGAAATTTATTAGGCGAGTAAAATAGAATTTTCTAACTTAAAGTTCTTACACCTCCTCTCAACTCTGAGCCTTCTCCCCTGACAAGAGCAGCAGCTCTGCTCTTCCAGCCCTTTCCTGAAATACAAATGTTATGCTCTGATAACATTCCTGCTGTTGCATTTAATAATGATTCTTGGGACAGCTGATTAAGGCCAAATAATCCTCAGTTTTAATTGGGTGGATCTGTGAATGCAGAAGATATTTCCATCTCTGGCAATCAAACACGCAAGACATGACAAAAAGGCTCAAAGCACATTATTAACCTGTGCATGAGCCAAGTTTCCTCCACCGTGGAGAAATTTGAGGACAGCACTTGGACCAGAGCACTTGGAAAAGTTCCACCAGAAGAATAAACCAAGTCAGCTACAACTGGCTGTCTCTTGATACCCTGGCACTTGTACAGGTGTCCCACCTCAAAGCCAGGGAATGCAGCAGCCTCAGTAAGTCCCTTCCTGATGCTCTTGCAGAAACTTTCCTGGACAGACATTTCCCAGTGGATTTCTATGACCCAGCGTAACCCCTGTCTCCAAGTCAAACCAGCACGCTCATAAACGGCACAGGAATGCCCTGAATGATCCAGAACTAGAGTCAGTACTTATCACAGAATCCCAGAATGGTTTGGGTTGGATGGGACCTGAAAGTTTATCTTATTCCACCCCCTGCCATGGGCAGGGACACCTTCCACTAGCCCAGGTTGCTCCAAGCCCCATCTAACCTGGCCTTGGACACTTCCAGGGATCCAGGGGCAGCCACAGCTTCTCTGGGCAACCTGGGCCAGGGACTCCCCACTCTCACAGCAAAGAATTCCTTCCCAATATCCCATCTAACCCTGCCCTCTGGCAGTGGGAAGCCATTCCCCCTTGTCCTGACACTCCACGCCCTTATCCAAAGTCCCTCTTCAGTTCTCTTGGAGTTCCTTTAGGCACTGCAAGGGGCTCTCAGGTCTCCTTGAAGACATCACTTCTCCAGGCTGAACAATCCCAACTCTCCCAGCCTTTCCTCCCAGCAGAGCTGCTCCAGCCCTCTGATCATCTTGGTTCCTCCTCTGGACTGGCTCCAGCAGCTCCATGTCCTTGCTGGGCTGTTCCCAGGGCTGGAGCAGCTCTGCAGGGGGGTCTCCCCTGAGGGGCAGAGGGGCAGAATCCCCCCCTGCCCTGCTGCCCACGCTGGGGGATCAGCCCAGGGCACGGGGGGTTTCTGGGCCGGGGCAGGTCCAGCCTCTGCCCCACCAGCACCCCCAGGGCCTTCTCCTCTTAGAGGAACATCAGTAGGAAACACCCAGGTTCCCAATCAGCCCAGGGATGGGCAGACAGGGCTGACAACACTTGGACATGGTAAATTCAGTGTTCAGCCCTTGGCAGCAGCCCCAGGACTGTGCAGCCACGTGGCCACACAAATCAATGCAAATCCACTCCTCTCGTTAGAATTTGTCCAAAACATTCTCCAAGGGTAACAAGTCCTGACAGGAGTTACTTAATCTGGCAGCTATTAGATCTAATGTATCACCTTTCTTCCTACATAAAAACATAAAGCCAGAATAAACTGCACACCGGGTGCCCTAATTAGCCCAGATGTTATTACGTGCCTGGGCCTGACCCAGACCACATTTGTTGTGCTGGTTAATCTAATGTGCTCAGAGGTGGCATTAATGACCACACAATGGCATCAGCACACACAGATCCAACCAAACTCTGCTACTACTCAGTGTCACAATCCCCTCAGCCATGATATCACTAGGCTGGGCTGCAATCCTCAGCCCAGGACTCCCTAAGCTCACCTTAATTCAATGTTTTATTTACTGGCTGCAGTAGCTTAACTTATACACACAACAACCCACATCTCCACTGCTGGAGAAACCAGATTCCACACTGGTGAAGGTACATCTGGAAAGAATGGTCAAAAACATCCATAAACACTTTAGGGAGCTGTAGGATTGTCTAAAGGGGTGAGAAAAATCTATGAGGCATATAGACAATGGCATAAATTAGATTAGAAATCAACTGAAGCAGTTTCTCTGCAAATACTTCACAGGGATGATAACATATAAAGTAATGATTGGATTTTTGTTCATTATAGAAATGCAGTTGTTAACTGCTACCAAAAAAAATAGTGCACAAAGTGCTAAGAGTCCTTAAACTGCCCTTATGGGGACACTAAGAAAAATCAACACAAAATCACAGTTTGGCCTCTTTCCACATCTACACACACATCCCAAACTTAGAAATGCTGTTCTCAAGTCACTTGAAATGGTAAAAGTATTATTCCTTTTCTTTCATAAAGCTGATTTTTGAATGATAGAAAGTCATAGGTGAAAATACGTTGGTTTGAAATTAAAGGTTGTCGGGCTCAATAAGAGACAATACAAGAATGTCATGGGATCAGTGAGGCTGGAAAAGACCTCCAAGAGTCCCTCCTGTGCCAATGCCCACCTTGTCCCCCAGCCCAGAGCACTGAGTGCCATGGTCAGGCCTTCCTGGGACACCTCCAGGGCTGGGACTCCAAACCTCCCTGGGCAGCCTCTTCCAGATAATTTCAAACCAGGAGTAACAGCACAGAAATAATTTCTGTAGGAAAGATGTATTTGCAGAAATCAAGATGTTGAAGCACCTTCGAGTCAGTAATTCATATTTTTCCTGAAACAGGAAGGAAAAGCAGGAAAAGAACATGGAAACAGAGCTCTTAAGGAATGCCATTCTTGATACACCTGAATTCAGCCACAGCAAATTCCCAGATCAGAACATTTTTTACTAAAGAATTTTTGCTCCTTAGGCAAAATGCCTTAAGGCAGCCAGGCTGGAATGGGCACGAGATCCAAGCAGCACATGGAGAGAGGATCCTTCCTTCTTCCTCAGGCTCATTACTTCAGTTCCAGCCCTGCAGTCACTGAACATTTTATTAAGTAATGGCTGTTCAGAGGCATCACACACACTCCTTGGGAGATGTATCAGCACACTGAGCCCCCCTCAGGAGAGAGGCTACAGATTCTGTGCCTCTAGAGACATTTTCTTCAATCCCTGTCAATTGTCCCTGAAAACCAAGTTATAATGTTTGCTACAGCACGGAAATTTGCAGTGACATTGTCAATGTGCCTTGGCAATCAGGTCCATTCTTCCAGCATTACATACAATTAAACTGAAAATAAATTGGTCCAACGGTATCAGGGGGAAAAAAAAATCCCCAGCTTTGTTCCCTGCATATTTGTGCCCCATTTGCCATTAATCCCTCCCCGCAGGGGGTTATTGATGGGGATTTGTGGAGCAATCACACATCCTCTGCCTCCCCGGGAAGCCAGGCTGACAAAAGATTGCTGCCAACAGAGCAGGGAGATGAAAAGATACAAAAATAATGCCCAACCCACCTCCAGCCACGAAAGCTCATTCCCAAAATTCCCTGGGTTCGCAGGAATACCAAACATCCCCACTGACCACGGAGATTTGTGTGTGGAGAGCAGGTAATGAGGGGAGACGTCCCACTGCTCATCAGAGCACTTGTACCATTGTAGGGGCAGTGGAGAGAAAAAAAACCCCAAAATAAAATCAAAGCACAACAGCATTTACTAATTTCCCTAGGATAGGTAAGAGCAAAACCAAAATATTCCTGACTGTGGAGTTTTTTTTGTTAGGATTGCACCAGTTCAAATCCTTCCTCACATCAGGGTGATTCACCCCCTCTGCTTCTTTCCTCTCCCCCAACCTCTGCATCCTGTTCCAAATTCTAATTTAGTCAGTCATACCTAGCAATTTTCAATTTTGCCAAGAGTCTCCTTTTCCATTAAAAACTCTTTCTACAGATTCAAAGCCCTTGAGCACTTCAGGATGCTCATCTGGAGGGAAACAGCACGGGTGGTGGTTCCACATGAAGGCCACCAAAAACTTGGGGTGCAGTGGCAATGGCAAACTCTGAGCTATGAGTAAGTCTCATTGAGTCTTTAAAACAAGTTAAAACCAGGTCTCAAACTCAGCAATTAAAAAAACCCAAATCAATGGGTGAAAATAACTTTCTGCCTATAAGAAACTTATGGAAAAAATTCAGTTTTGCTGTTAATATGATCTCAAGCACTATCACCCAATTCAGTTAAGCAAAGGGAAAATCAGAAAATAATTCATTTGTACCTTAAGAAATGCCAGGTTCTCCCTTTGAAGGATTCCTCACATGAGCACAACCATAATCTAACATACTACTGCACCTAAATTACTTGATACAAAGAGACATTAATCCCATGGTGGGAAACTGTCACCTCCCAACACCTCTGCTCATCTCTCGAGAGGGTCACACAATAACTGTGTGTCTGACTGCGAAAACAAGCAACAGTTACTTTGGAAAATAACTTCAGTTCCATGAGATTTGCTGGTCTCTGACTTTCTGTGAATTGGAAGTGAGTGAACTCAACATGCCACAAAACAACACCCAGCACAGTGGATCTGAATCTGTGTTTCTCAAGAGCAGGATTTGCTGTTTGTTCTGCTGCCAGAACTCCATGACAAGTGCACTGGATGGTATGAAGTGTCACACAGGGGTGTTAACTCAGCTATTGTTTGGAAATCTTCATTCCAAAACCTTAGAAGAGATGTTCCAAAACCACCAGCAGACCTTTGAAAGCGCCGGTGCAGCGTAAGAACTGAAACAAGCTGATTAGATTTCATGCTTTAGGTCATCTAGAGACATTTGTATGGATTAGAACAAAATCAGGTGGACTGTTTCTCTGCATCTCTTGGAAATCCCAACATAAAGCTTGTTTGGTCACTGGGACTGTTGTCTAACATATCCCACAAATGTCTCTGACCACAGCTCTGCTGGCACTGCCAGTAATGACATAAACATATCCAGCCCTTTGATCCTGGCATGGATCTCTCTGAGTTTTAACCTTCATGGTCTAGAACACAGCCTGCATCCAACTCTCCTAACAAAGCTCCCAACATATCAAAAAACTGGGATTAAAACATTTTCTTACCACAGCAAACTGCTTTAGCTGATTTTCCTCATTACCTTTTATATCCCAGAATGGTTTGGGTTGGGAGGGACCTTAAAGCCCATCTTATTCCATGCTCTGCCATGGGCAGGGACACCTTCCACCAGCCCAGGTTGCTCCAAGCCCTGCCCAACCTGGCCTTGGACACTTCCAGGGATAAGAAGTCCACAACATACCCCAACCATTTATACAGATTAATTTTCTACTGAGTAGGGAGGATGAAAGGCTATGAGAGACAAGCTCTGGTGGCCAAACCATTTCAGCTGAAGGCAACAGGGGTCATTGTGCCAAAACTAAGGATCACACAAGTGGAAGTGGACACACACCTGAGGATACAACAGAGACTTGCTAAGAACCAACACATCCCATTGAAAGAGCACAACCACCTTCACGACCCTCCTTTGGACACTCAGGATTGCAAGGAAAACCCCCACAGGAGGAAGCAATCAGCCTGCTTTCAACAACCACTCCAGTACCAGAGTTTTTCAGAACTCAGGTGCTTTAACAATTGGGTTTTTGTTGTGTTTTTTTTTTACCATTCTGTTATCCATCTGACCTTGAGCAGCTCCAACAACGAGCAGTTCCCCCAAGGATAACGGCAGAGAGGTTCCACCAGTGTAACATGACTTTGTTCACCATTTCAAGCACCCACATATGATAAACCACCACCACACACAGCACAAAACCACACTTAGCTTACAAAGTTAAAACCAAATAAAACATTAAAATAAAAGGCAGGAAAGAGTAGTCACAATATGAGGAGTAACAGCTAATTCCAGCAGGCCAAAGCACTTCATCCCATCACAGTATTCTGCATAAATGCAATGCTGAGACCACAGATCAACAATGTGAGAACTGTGACTGGAGAGGAGAATTAAAACAATTGAAAGCAGAAGGTCATTCATTTTCTTTTGAAATTTCCACGACTACAAGCAAGCAAGTTCTGCCACTTCAGAGGTGTCCACAAACTCACCTTATTAAACTTAGAGCAAACCAACAAGCAGCAAAACACTCCCATCAAGCTGCAGAGTAAGGTTTCAGCTTTACCCAACCACACCAAAAACCAAAGACTGACCAGAACTTTGTCCTCTGGTAACATCACACTGACATAAGAAGTTAAATGGTAAGAATTAAGTTGGTGTATCAGCCAGAATTACAGTTGTGTTATAAATAATTGTGGGGGCACTCACCGTTCCGACTCTCCTCGTCAATGGGAACTATTGTGGCTGGAGGACCTGTTCTGGCCAACTTGCAATCTATAAAGATGAAAAGTAAAGTTATTTCTCATTCCAAAAGTAGGATCTTGGGGGTTTTGTTGCTGGGGTTTTTTAAGTCAGCGTATTGGGCGTGCTAAAGTATTCACTCAAGTATGATGGAAGTATGAGCTACAACTGGCAGCTAAGTTACACTCACAGAGGATCAAAATCTGAGCTGTTTGCTTATCCCTCGCTCACAGGAACTTTACAGAGCATGGGAGAACGTGATGACAAAGGATTTAACACCTCAGATACGATCCTTATTTAAAACAAACACCTAAACAGCAAAATCTTTATATTATTTGTTCTGTTGTCTGTTATGTCACTCTTTCTGTGTCATGAACACACTCTCCAAATCCCAGAATTATGGAATGGTTTGGGTTGGAAGGGACCTTAGAGATCATCCAGTTCCAACCCCCTGCCATGGGCAGGGACACCTTCCACCAGCCCAGGTTGCTCCAAGCCCCAAACTGACCTTGGACACTTCCAGGGATGGGGCAGCCACAAATTCTCTGGGCAACCTGGGCCAGGGCCTCCCCACCCTCTTAGCAAAGAATTGTTGTCACAGGCCATCAGGACACAGTTGGATGGCTACACTAATGAATCTGTTCGTGTCTTGCTCTAGAGATCCCACCAGGATCTCTATCCCATCCCAACAGTGAAGCACAACTCTGTCGGGACAGAGGTAATACAATGGTAATTTAACCCAAAGAAATAACAAAAGAATGATTAGAAGGTATAAATCATAATTAAAGTTCCACAACAGAAACAAACATAATTTGAATTTAATTGCAACAAAAGGATCTACTCAGTGAACAGAATTTTAACAATGTTCTAAGGAAAACACAAATCAAAAGCAGACGAGCAATGTTCAGGAAGTCACATTTTGCCATCTTACCCTCATATTGCCAGTCTGGAGTCAAAAGTTTAGAGTCATCAATGGAAGCAGAGCAGCATAACGAAAGAAAATAAGTAAGAGTTTGTTGGTGCACTCAAAAGATAGGTTCAAAGACAAAGCAGTACATGCAGAGCTAGCAAATGCACAGGTGTAGCCTTAAAATACATAAAAGCATGTATAGCACATGTGATGACTGTATTTTGGCAACAACTGGGTTTTCTATTTTAAACAGAAGAAGAACATTGCCCCCTTTACAGCCCACAGAAATAAAAGTTAATTAAGAAGCACTTTTTATTTTCAAAGATCCTCAAAGCACCACTGACCCAGCGGGGTAAGAGACAACCATTCTCCTTCCCCTTTCACCCCACAGGACTGCCTGGGAGATTGCAGCCCCTCTCTAAACAGACATTTCGAGGCTCCTCTGATCCATGGACAGCTGCACCCCATTTGTGTGGAATGGCACCTTCTAATCGAGTTCTGGCCAAGGGAAGAAATACTCAACTATCACTGTTCTGGGGGGTTTTTTGAGGTCTAAACACTTTACACACAAATCCCAATAGAAAATCATCTGTGAATTAAACCCAAGGGCAAGCTGAGGTAAATGCTATTTCCCAGCTTGTGGTAAAAGTTACACATTCATTGACTTCAAAGGAATCGCTGCAGCTCGTTCTGGACTATAATTACCTCAGCACAGTCAAGACCTACAAAGGGAGATGAAAACAGTGAAGCTTTTGTTCAGATCTCCATTTGGGTGAGACCCCCAAAGGACACCTCTACAGCACCGGGATTTCCTCCAGCAAATCCAGTTTTGTGTTGCTCTCCTGAGCTCGACTGCAAGACCAAACCTCTGAACAGCACGGGGATGATCTGAGAGCACAGCATTCCTTGAGGCTGCTGATAGGGATGAACAGCCTGAACAACATCCAGTCATAGAGCACTGGAATATCCCCAGGGAGGACACTCCACCCCCTCTCTGCTCTCTCTTCAGGGCTGGGTCACTGCCCAGCCAAGAAGTTCTTCCTCCTGTCCAGCTGCAACTTCCTGGGCATCAGTTCCTGCCCGTTCCTCCTGTGCCATTGCTGGGCCCCCCCGAGCAGAGCCTGCTCCATCCTCTGCCCCCTCCCTGCAGCCCCTGCAGACATGGCTGAGGGCCCCTCTCAGGCTCTGCTCTGGAGGCTGAACAGCCCCAGCTCCCTCAGCCTTTGCTGCTCCCAGAGCTGCTCCATCCCTTGGGCATCTCCGCAGCCTGCGCTGGCCCCGCTGCAGGAGCTCCCTGTCCCTGCTGTGCTGAGGAGCCCGAGCTGGGCCCAGCCCTGCAGATGTGCCTGCCCAGGGCTGGGCAGAGGGGCAGGATCCCCTCCCTCCACACAGACACCGAGAAATACAGAGAGCTGGGGCAGTGCCCATCACTGCCCTTCCTCACCCCAGTGACTCTGCTTGTACAGATTCATCACCCCACTTGGACTGCAATCCCAGAATCACTGGGGTTGGAAAAAACCTCCAAAGATCACTAAGTCCAACCTTTGACCCAAAATCACCATGCCCACTAAACCCTAGGCAGTCTAAATAAAGTGACTGATGAATGAACTCTTCCTACATACACTTTTAATCTTATATGCTCTAGGTTGATACTTAACAATTGATTATCTTTTTTTTTAATTAACTATTATTTTACTTTAAAGCTTTTAGTTTTGAAGGCATTAACAGAACAAATTAATCATCTGGAAAATCTTTCATATCATTGCAGTTTCCTATGAGCACATCGGGTGGGAAGATAAGCCACGTTTGCATTATCTACATGAAATAAGGACTAATTTCCCCCCTCTTATTCTTTTCACTGGATGCTATGAAAATTCCAGAACCATGACAAAAATAACTCCTAACTTTTCTTTCCAGAGATGTGTGTTATAATTTCCTAGAGGTTGAGGATTTGGATCAACGACCCCTCAACAAACTCTTTGTTAGGTCAAAGAAGCTCAGCTTTGCTATTCCCCACTCAACAGTGACACCACACACACAAACAAATAAAAAGCCAAATAAAAATCCAAAAGCAGGGACAATTTTTAATTCTTAAAATTTCATATACCTTACCAAAAGAAGAATCACTATATTTTTTTTAAAAAAACTCAACGAGCTTTTCCCCCCATCATCTATGTTCCATGATATTTTCTCCCTGCTGGGCGTCCCAGTGAAAAGTTCACCCAAATCAGACCAAATTCTAGTTCTATTTTCAGTAAGAAAATTAGCAACATTACAAGTCAGATCACATGTTAGCAGCCTTTTCCCAAAGCTGGTTTTCTGTCAGACACATTGGAATGTCCAGAATTGTAATCAAAGCAGTTATACAGTACATTTAAAATGAATGCTCATTCCAATCTGGATCTGGAGAGTCTCAGAGAAAAGGCAGAGAGAAATTCAACAACTTGCAGAGGATTTACTGCAAGTGTGAGCAGGTGAAGCAATAAAATCTACCATGAGATAAATTTCAATGGAAAGAAAAAATTACAGCAACAGCCAGAACTATTTCTACAGCTAGAGGAGAAAAAAAAATATACAAACAACAAACAGGATGGGAAGCAGGAAACTTGCTGTGGGTTACACTCATGGCACCAATAACAGATTCATGAACAAACATGTAGTTTTAGTGCATAGATAAGAGTTTACAGATTATTTCACATAATTTCCACCATGTCAGTACTGGCCAAATCTCAGACTGCTTTTTAAGATGTCTGGCACCCCCACAATCCCCTTCTCAAAGAGCAAAGTTAATAATGCCACAGTCTTAGTGACACATTCATCACCAAACAGATAAATTTAAAACTGTAGTCCTACACAAATTTCCAATTCAAAGGGAGACAATAATTTTAATTAAATCTAAAGACAAGTTACATGGTGTAAACACATGGGTGGTACCTTTTTTTGCCTCCCAAAATACAATCAGCAAGCAGCAATAGCACCTCAGTAAGACATAAACTCAAGCACCAGGTCTGGTCAGACGTGGTGGGAATTTCTTGAGACAGGAAAAAGGGTCACCTTCCACTATCCCAGGTTACTCCAACCCCATCCAACCTGGCCCTGGACACTTCCAGGGATCCAGGGGCAGCCACAGCTTCTCTGGGCAACCCGGGCCAGGGCCTCCCCACCCTCACAGGGAACAATTCCTTCCCAATATCCCATCTATCCCTGCCCTCTGGCAGTGGGAAGCCATTCCCTGTGTCCTGTCCCTCCATCCCTTGTCCCCAATCCCTCTCCAGCTCTCCTGGAGCCCCTTTAGGCCCTGGAAGGGGCTCTCAGGTCTCCCTGGAGCCTTCTCTTCTCCAGGTGAACCCCCCCAGCTCTCCCAGCCTGGCTCCAGAGCAGAGGGGCTCCAGCCCTCAGAGCATCTCCGTGGCCTCCTCTGGGCCAACAGGTCTCAAGTTTTTTCTCACTTTTTTTTATTTAATTGTTCCTCAACAAAAATTATTTCAGCAGGAAGATTGCTTTATTAAACATAAATGAGCACAGATAACTGCAGCCCCAAGTTCACAGAATCCCAGAATGTGCTGAGCTGGAAGGGACCCACAAGGATCATCCAGTCCAACTCCTGGCTCTGCACAGCCCCATCCCCAAGAGTCACCCCCTGTACCCCAGAGGATCATCCAAACCCTCCTGGAGCTCTGGCAGCCTTGGGGCTGTGCCCACTGCCCTGGGGAGCCTGGGCAGTGCCAACCACCCTCTGGGGGAAGAACCTTTCGCTGAGATCCAACCTGACCCTGCCCTGACACAGCTCCAGCCATTCCCTGGCTGCTGTCCCTGGTCCCCCCAGAGCAGAGCTCAGTCCCTGCCCCTCCTCTGCCCCTCCCCAGGCAGTTGGAACTGCAGGGAGGTCTCCCCTCAGGCTCCTCCAGCTGAACACACCAAGTGCCCTCAGTGTCCTCACACAGCTTCAAATCAAGGCCCTTCCCCATCTTCGTTGCCTCCTTGGGACACCCTCTAATGGCTTCAGATCTTCCCTATATTGTGGTGACCAAAACTTCCAGAGTATTTGACATAATAATTGATTTCTGAAGGAGATGTTAACACAAGACTTTAAAACCAGAGAACAGAAAAGTGCCCCACGTCTGAGAGCCTCAGTACAACTCTTCTAGCCATTGCTTTACCTCAAGCTGTCCTTGAAATTCCTGAGCATAATGGAGCAGTCAAATCATGATATATCAAACACACTTGAAAAAAGAAAAGGCACCACATAAATGAGCTCCCCTACCTACAGTTTTCATGGTGTGTTTTATGTTTAAGCAGCAACGCTGGTAAATGGAATCCTGAGGTAGCAGTGCCCTCACCCCTGCCCTGAGGACCTTGCAGGAAAGGCAAACAGAACTTACTAAATAAAACAACAAGCTCTGAAGGCTTTCCTAAAAGCTTGCAGAAAAGCATTTATGTTCCTCTCATTAACTTCACTGTGCTTTTGCTTCACATTTCTATAACCAAGGCAAAGGCAGGTAAATAAAGGGCCTGTCTCCTTGGGAGCAAAGTGAAAACCTCTTTAGCACACTCTCCATGTAACAGTGTCAAGGCTCAGATCTATTTGGTTTCTGATGGCTAATTTTCATTATTTTAATTTCTAATTATTTTTAATGAGGTGGCTCAGAGGAAACCCTCAATCACTGTCCTAGGGAAGACACTCAGCAAGGTCAAACAGCCTGAGCAGAAACAAACACAACAACCTGAATCATCCTGTGTTCTGCCAACAGAGAGCTGCCTGAGCATCTTCCTTTCCTCTTGCCCTCCTGAAGCCCCCTCCCATCCAGCAGTTCCCCTCCTTTGAGGGCTTCTCTCTTCACAGGTAAAGCAAACAGAATCACCTATAAAAATGAAAATATTATTGAAGTAGCTGATAACAAAATTCCATTGTGGGGAACCCCCCAGAGCTCCAAAGACACCTGATGGTCTGTAGTGGAAGGTGCCCCTGCCCATGGCAGGGGGTTGGAACTGGATGATCCTGAAGGTGCCCTCCAACCCAGACCATTCTGTGATTCCAAGGTCACAGAAGAGGCTGGGATTTAAGGATGTCCCCTCCAACCACCACCCTCCCACAACTGTGGAGGTTTGCAATTTCCAGCACTTCCCTTTCCCCTCCCAGACTCTCTTTCTCTTCATTCCCACCATCCTGAAGGCCACTTGCATCCTCACAGCCCCTCTCTGCCAGGGCACTGCCACCCTCTGAAGGACCAGTTCCTCCTGTTCAAAGGACCCCACACACTGATCTCCTGCTCCGAACCCCCCGAGGGACTCCCAGCTCACAGAAGGGCTTGGGGTGGAAGGAACCTTCAAGATCATCCAGTCCCAACCCCCTGCCATGGGCAGGGACACCTTCCACTATGAACAACAGCCTAAGGAGTAGCTGAACATTTAAGAACCTGAACTCCTCCACCCCTCACTGTACGTGGAGGTTACGAGGCTACAGCAGCTTTTTCAGATCTCTCCCTACCAGCATTTCTGACAAGCCCCACATTCCTACTCTCACAGCTTCACACACATTCACAGTCTGACCACAGAGGCAGTCACAGCCATCAAGAGTTGCCTGTAACCTCCCCCTACTAAACATAATTACCTGGAAAACTCAAAATAACCATTCGCAGCTCCTATACCCCTAAAATCCAGCTAAACAAACCATTTGAACTAGCTGGGAGCAGTGTCTGAAGATCATATGGCTGCAAGGTCACATCAGCTGCTTCAAAGTTTAATAATAAAAACAGCTTGCCCTACAAAGCCCTAAAAATTTAAGTGACTTTAACCAGAAAAAGGTCTCCCCCAACACCTGGGAAGGGATTTGTGTTCCCAGTAACAGAGCACAACTTTGAGAAGAGTTCAATAACCTGGTCCTGGCTCCTCAAAGACAGAAAGAGTTTTATACCCTGACACAGAAAACTAGTGAGGTGCCCTGCAGGGGGAACAGGCTCACCTGGAAAATAAACAGTCAACCTGGACATTCCTGGGAAAACAAATGAACAGCCAACCAGAACCTTCCTGGGAAAACAAACAAACAAACAACCTGAACCTTCCTGGGAAAATAAACAAACAACCTGAACCTTCCTGGGAAAATAAACAAACAACCTGAACCTTCCTGGGGACAGGATTTTGTGGAATAACTGTCATCTCCTCCTGAGCACTCCTGAAATTAAACTGGGAAAAAAATTCCCTTCAATATGCTAATCACCAACTCTTCTTCCAGCTGCTGCAGAAACACCCCATCGTTACTCTGAGTTATTTCACAATTTATCTTACATTCAAGTTGGTTTTTCTATAGTCAAACAGTTTTGTTTGGGTTTATTTCAACAGTCCGAGGGAGTGCAACTGGCAGCCCCAAAAACCTGACTCAGTTCCCAGCAGATGCTCAGCCCAACCTCAAAGACTTTTTATCTAATAAAGTTCTACCCACTAACGACTGAAGGAAATTATTTTATTTGCCGACAGAATAAAATTCCTTCTTTGATTTGTAACTGGAACAAGGATCAGACTCTAAACCTTGTCAGCAATTGTCAGCAACACTATTATTCCTCAGCATCAATCCCTTACTTCCCTTGGGAAGAATACAGTGTTAACTCTTAGATTGTGTTTTATTTCTGTTAATTTGTCCAAACTCTTCCTGACTCCATGAAAGTGTAGAGCATCCACAACATCCTGGAGAAAGCTTCATTGGAACATAATCATGGCTTGTTCACATGGCACTACCTCAGCAAGGTGCAGCATTCAACCATTCTCTACCCTCTGTGTCTTCAATAAACCTCTTTGTCATCCCTAAATATTGCAGCAAACGATAATTTAGAGCGAGTTCAGGATTCTGATCCCCTTCAGGGACTGTGTGCTGCCAATAACATAAATGGTAATAAGGAAAATTCTTCAAGGAGTCACTAAAGCCACTTTATTTGATATACACGTGATTTTAGAGGAAACCCTGGATAGTTCAGCATCAAATGCTTGGAAAGACAACCTCTGTAGGAACAAGGCAATGACAAGTTGTTTGGTACCACAAAAAGTGTGACCCAGCAAGTCCAAATTATTTTCCAAAGAGCAGGAGCAGAGTCTGAGAAAAGCCTAAGTGAGCAAAGGGGAGTTTTCCAGAACCTAAAGTAGAGCTAAAAGTCTGTACTGGTTATGTTTTTTTCTTCCCCTCTGCATTTCCAAGCATTTTAGTTTTGCTCTTGTGAGAATAAAACACTCAACATTCAGCAACAGTCTTGATTTCAAGCTTACTCTTTCCTTCAACCATGGTCCTTTTCACCCACGGTGAGAGAGAAAGAAAGAAAAACAGCTCGTGGAAGAGGGTTTAGAAAGTAATAAGTGGAGACAGGTTGAGAAAGCTGAGGCCATTCAGCCTGGAGAGGAGAAGGTTGTGTGGAGACCTCACAGAAACATTCCAGTATCTGAAGGGGCTACAGGGAAGCTGGAGAGGGACTGTTCATTGGGAACTGGAGTGACAGGACAAGGGGGAATGTGTTCAAACTGAAAGAGGAGAAATTTAGATGAGATATTGGGAAGGAATTCTTGGCTGTGAGGGTGGAAAGGCCCTGGCACAGGTTGCCCAGAGAAGCTGTGGCTGCCCCTGGATCCCTGGAAGTGTCCAAGGCCAGGTTGGACGGGGCTTGGAGCAACCTGGGCTAGTGGAAGGTGTCCCTGCCCATGGCAGGGGGGTAGAACAGGATGGTCTGTAAGGTCCCTGCCAACCCAAACCATTCCATGATTCTAAAGTATTTAAAGCCTTTTCCCCCCATTTCTTCTATGTGGTTAATCCCAAAACCCACTCCTATAAAAGTCTTGGAGATACACAGTCAGAACAGTAAGTCCAGTTCTCAAGCCTGAGTCCCTGACAATACTGGGGCCATTTTAAATAAGAAATTACTAAGTCATTCATTAAGGAAACAGACCCTTGATTTCTGTCTGATCACTGGCTGGAAATTAAAGAGTGTTGGTGTGTGTGCCACACACAAGACATGTGATGGCTCAAAGCCAGACACCTGCACTCACTCATTTCCTAAAACCCCACCAGGACAGCAAGTGCCACGAGGACGGTTCTGACCCGCTGCTGTGGTTGGGAATGGGACCAGCCCCTGAGAAAGCCTGGTTCAAGAGAACTACATTGTTCACAAAACCAGCATGCCACGAACACAGTAAAACCTCCAGCCTGTGGATTTTTACAGGCTGAATCTCCCAGCAAAGCTCTCGGGAGCTGGCAGCACGTGGGGAAAGCGAGAGCGCCTTCTCCGCTGGATTTAAATTGGAGAGGCAAGAACTGCAATTCCAGCAGGTTGTGGCAGTGGCTGAGTTAAAACACCTCACATTTATATCTGCCTGAAGGTGTATTTCTTCTTCCAGATGTACTTTATTCTCAGAATTCCCCCAGTTGCTCACAAAGGAAACGTTCCTTTGAAAGCCCTCGGACTCACCTCCACTTCCATTCAGCAGGAAACACTCACGGAGGGGGGGGAAAAAATCCCATGAAAGGATCTCTGAACATCTCGATTTACAGACTGAGGTTCCTCATAAAGAGCTGCATAGAACCATACATTTAAATTGAGTAACTAAGCAACCCAGTGTAAGGGGAAAATGCCCAGCCTTGTTTCCTGTGTGCCTGAATTCAGCACTCCAGCTGTGCACTTTGGGATAAGCTTGGCATAACCTTTACATTGCACCACGACTGCTCTGTATTGAAAATCACATAAGAAGGGCTTTCACGGGCTATTTTCAGCTCTTCCTGATAGAAATCTCTAATTGTAGGATCTGGGAAGGAACAGCAGCGAACTGGAGCCTGATTCAAACCACATTTGTGATGCTCCTTAAACCTACAGAGTTTCTGTGCTTTGATGGGAGTTAAGCACTACTTTAAAATTTATAGCTCAGAAACCCCGAGTGAAAGATTATCTGAGTGAAAGATGATCTGACCGTGGCTGAACTTGGGGTTGGTTTTGTCTTTAACTGGACAAAAAGTGAGGTTGATGGATAATAATGGATAATAAATACAAAAGGGACATAAACTAAATAAAGACCATTATTGTAACCTCCCATTCCAGATCAGAATATGCACCCAGAAAGGGCAATTTGTTTTGTAGCTTTATTTTGCCATTCTTCCACCTCCCCCCTTTTTATTTTTTTTTTTTACAGATATAATATTTATAAAGGGTTTGGTACGTGAAAATTACCCTGCAAGTGCTGTGGATTGCTATTTTATTTTTACAGCTTTAGAAAAATGCAGATCCATCCTTCTTTTGGGCAATGTGCTCTTAGATTGAAATAACTTCCCATTTTACAAGCAGTTTCGGAGTTGACAAGAGTCTTTAAAATCATACTTGTGTCTGAAAACACTGTAAAGCACATAAAAATATGATGCTATGCCAAGCAGCCTCTAAAATTGCTATTACCAAAAGTAATTTTTAAGACCATTAAAAAGCACTGGATGAGTCAAGAAAAGCTGCAATATCTTCAGAAGTGCTTAAACTTCCGAAGTTGATTAAACCTGCATTTAACCATTCTTATGCACCCAGCATTCAAATTTCGTGTTATTTTCCATATTTTTTGAAATTGCATTTTCCCTGTTGTGCCTGTGGTGCATTTAAGACAGAACTTTCATACAGAAAGATGAAAAATATTTAATATTGGGAATTAAACTGAATCCTGGTATTATAAAAGCATGTAAAGTAAATTTTGACTGCTGTACAAAAGCAGACATTTAACCATCAGTACAAGCTCATACTCATAACCTTTCATATTGTTGAAATTTCTTTAAAACCAAATAAATTAGCATTTTTTAACTGAAACATGAGAGAGGGTCAACTAAACTTATAGGTGAGCCAATAATATTTAGCTTTGGCCTGTTCTTAAAGGTTATATTTGTTAGTTTTAGGCTTTACATTCAATGTTGAGGTTGAAAATCATATTTAACAATCAGGCTTCTCATCTTCCCCTGAAGATTTTCTCCTATTTCAGTCCAGATTTTTTTTTGTTTGTTTACAACAGACACAGAAAAACATCAGTTTGTGTTCCACAGAACTGACTGAGATTAGCTCAGAGAAAGCTAATCTCAAGATTAGCGAGGCAAGAGAAAGAAGGAATAAAAGGAAGTTTTAAATTTAGGGAAAAAACTTCATGGAATTTTGCCATATACACAGGAATATTTTCATTTTTTAAAGCAGGTGTAAAATTTAAAAATATTCCATTACCATGTGAATACCACTGAACTGTATTTTTTGAGATTATGGTTTCCTTTAAAAAGCAGCACTTTCTAAATTAGACTAGAAAAAGGTTATATAGACACACATCCTCAAACTCCCTTTGGATCTTTAAGACTCCAGCCCCTCTCCCCTCATCCTCAACATCCATGTTATGAAGCAAAACCCAAAGCCAAGTTGTCAGAGTCCTTCTGTGGTAGAACAACCAGCAGCTGTTTTGCTGAAGTCACCTTTCCCAAGCTGTAACTCTTCCAACAGTTCCAGAACCTTCCACGGGGTACCAGCTGTGCCCAACCTCCAGCAGGTCACCCACGGCCACCCCAGTGGAAAACAGGCTGTGCTAATTAACCTGCCACTCCCAGGACTGGGGATGCTCCAGGTAATTAACCAGCAATTTGGGGAACATTTACATATTGTGCCTATAAATACCTTCCTCCTGACACCTCTAATGAAGGGAATGTTGATCAACATCTTCCTGGGATTTAATCAAGACACGAGGCAGCAGCAGAAGGTGAGGGAGTGCCTTTGCCGTCCTTCATGCAAAGAAGGGGAGCAAGGCAACCCCTGGCCTTGAAGACACTCAACTCTTTCAGCTCCTCACTCAAATGCTGATAAAATTGGCCAAATTGACTTTCCACAACTGCATCTGAACCACAAGAGCTCAGCACAAACCTTACCCCGTTCTGGAGGATGTGCTGCCACATCCTACAGTTGTGGGGCTGCGCTGAGTTACCCGGCACAAACCAGAGTCTCCTGCATCCCATCCCTGCAGGAACAACCCTCTGCACGACTGGGGACTCAGCTGGGTGTTATCACATTTCAAATATGGACCTTGATGAGGTGTCTGAACTAAATCATGATTTAATTACCACTGAACATTGTCTTGAAGTAACTTGAAGACACTGTGCTGTAGTTTTGAAAGCAGAAGGGTTTAGATATTTCAAGTAGAAGAAATTGTATCCAACATCAGCAACCAAAAAAAGCCCCAAAAGGCCCCAAATCTGTTTTTAAAGCTCATTTCCAAGCAGATGTGCAGTAGCAGAACCCAGGAAATCACATGGAATGAGCTTACTACTTGAAACCAAGCTCCTGGGGCTTTGTAAAATGACCTTATTTCGCACAGAGGATGTTGACACATATTCAGGGATGCAAAAGTTAATTAGCCAAGGATCTAGGAAATGCTGCCTCCACAGCTTGGGTGCAAAGAGACAGAAGGTCCTTTCCCCCCAAAAAGGTGAAGGCATCTACGATATTGTGCAACTCTTGGATGCCACCTGAGTCATATCCATTTGCATGTTCCTCATCCATGAAAAACACAAAGTAATAAGACTTCACAGGAAGTGTCATCCTTTGAAGTATCTCATTAATAAATTATGGTCCAAGGGATTCAATAATTGAAGCCTAAACTGCTTTCTGACCATCATAGATCCAGCCTGTGTCTAAAGAGCCTTAATTAGAAAAGCAATGAGGATTCAATATTGAACAGCTGCAGAGAGTTATTTGTTGTTCCTCTGGTGAGCTGCACCCTTTTGATACCTTTTTTGTTGAGCAAAAAAAATGATGCTATCTTAATTTTATAATCAAAATGTTGCCCCATCATACCAGTGGTTATACTGGATATACTTCAGCTTCCTGTCCCAAAGCTTATAATTCATGTTTTCAGGTAAATGCACAAAATATCTCACAATGCATCAAAAAAACCCTAAACAAACAAAAAAAGGGGGGATACAAAGTCAATACTTTCTTCAAGACGTATTTTAGAAAAAAATCTTCTGGTGAAAAGCATGAAGGTGGAACTTTAGGCTGTTTTTTTGAAGCCTCTGTTTAAAAAGCAAACCACAATCTGAGACGCAAGAGCAGATTTATGGAATCATCTGTTACTCCTGCCAGAATCTCCTCATTCTCATGTTTGGAAAACTTGGCCACTCTTAATTCAGAAATAGTCTGGAAAGTGCAAAGCAGTGACAGCCATTGTTTGCCTTTGAAGTGATTTAAGCCTTGTTTTAATACATGTAACTGTTCCAGGTATCTCCTCCATAAAACAACTCTGTGAGGGAGGAAGTTTGGGATGAGCACAAGGACTGTTGGACTCAGCACCCCTCAGCAGTGTGGTCACTGGAATCCATCTGAAGAGGACTCCCAAAAATGTGGTGTAACAACCAAGCAGAGTGGCTGATCACAGAATCCCACAACGGTTTGGGTTGGAGGGGCCCTTAAGGATCATCGTATTCCACCCCCTGCCATGGGCAGGACACCTCCCACTAGCCCAGGTTGCTCCAAGCCTCGTCCAACCTGGCCTTGGACACTTCCAGGGATCCAGGGGCAGCCACAGCTTCTCTGGGCAACCTGGGCCAGGGCCTCCCCACCCTCACAGCCAAGAATTCCTTCCCCATATCCCATCTATTCCTGCCCTCTGTCCTTGGGAAGCCATTCCCCCTTGTCCTATCAGGACACTGATGCCACTGTGTGGACTCTCCAACCTCTAAACACTAAAAGACTCCTTCCAGAAACTTTAAACAGGATGATTTTTGGGGGGTTAATTTTTTCTTTAAAAACATAGTGAAAATGAAGTCTAAGCAAGGCTCATCTGCTGTCTGAAACCTTTACCATCAAACAACAGAGCAATTGCAAGAAGAGAGTCACTAGATTCCTGCTACATTGAAAAAGACATTTCATATCTCTTGCAATATTGACTCCAAACTCTGAAAATATTTACTTCTCTGTTTTTACTTACTTAGAAAACAGTTTCAAAAATAAACACCCTACAGGACATATACTGATTATCACCAGAATCTCTCTGTCTGTCACTTGTCTCAGGAGAGCTGAAGACATGGGAAAAAAAAAATCACTTTCCCTAAAAGGCAGTAGTGGTACCTTTGTGCTTCCTTAGATACAAATGGGATGTCCAGGGAGGTTTGGAGTCCCCAGTCCTGCAGGTGTCCAAGGAAGGCCTGGATGTGGCACTCAGTGCTCTGGGCTGGGGGACAAGGTGGGGATTGGCACAGGGTGGACTCCATGGGCTGGGAGGGGTTTTCCAACCTCAATGTTTCTTTGAAATAGCCAAGAAACACCATTAAAACAGTTAACAACCCTACTGCTCCTGTTGCTAATAAGAAGCTGAACTTGCAATTTATGTTAAATTACATATGCACATTAATTTTACATAAGTTAACATGAAATGCAATTCAGCTTCTTATTGCAAAGGCATCAGGGGGACCTTCTCCCTCCCTACAACTCCCTTCCAAATACCAACAGACACACAAATGCTTTCAAAGCAGCACTGGAATGAAAGGACAAGGATCAGGAGGTGCTACTGCGAGGTCAGTCCAACCCAGGTGCACATTCAGGGAAGTTTTACATCGCTGAGGATGGGCAGCAAAGAGAATATGGTTTTTCCTGATTATAAATTATAAAAAGTATAGTAATATTTTGGATCCACAGGCTACACAGAGGCCAGCAGCAGCAGGACAGAAGTGGTGCTTCAAGCCAGACTCAGTTTTACCCCTAGAGCTGGAAATACAAGGATACAGAGAAGCTTTCAAATGCTGCCTGTAGGGTTTTCCCCTCAGAGATAACACTGGAAATAATCCTGCAGATGAGACAGCGACTGCACGGGTATTTCTGTCGATTATAAAGTGTTCTTAGCACTCAGTAACACCCAAACTCTTCCCCTCCTAATCCCATTCAGCCCTATTTTTGATTTTATCTATCACACAGACAACGAAACTACTCAGCCTCTCCTCCATATCCAGGCTGACTGTAATGGAGAGGTTGATTAATTTTGTATTAGCCAGATCCACAATGAAAATAAATCCCAAGCCATTGATTACGCTGGAAGAACAAGCAGATAAGGTATTTTTCTTTTCATACCTCTCGTACTTAATTATACAAAGGTTCTACCCACAAGGATGGTAAGAACACAGCAGAGCACAGATATGGGATTTTTTTTATTCTTTTTATACACAAGTCTTTGTTCTTTAAGTATAAAATGAGTAGGGGGGGAGGTTCTGGTTAATTATGGGTTTATTTTGGGATAATGAAGAAACCAGGAGTTTATCCAAAGCCACTGGCACAGTTTACCTTTCCCTGACAGTATGTTCATAACTATTTCAATTATCAGACAGCAATGGGGTCACTGACTATTTGGAGCTGTGTAAAGGCCACATAAATCCTGGTTTGGGTGCTGAGCAGTTCAAAGACATTTAAAACCCAGTGGTCTCCATCCTGTTTCTCTGAGCCCTCAGTGTTACTGGCCAAGCAGAGACTCTCCTCCCCTGTTAATCACCACCTCTCCTTAGTAGAATAAAGGCTCCAAGTCTTGGAAACCAAACTGCTCGGCCCCTGGAGCTGTAAACCCACTCCCTGTGCCACCGGATCCCTCCCTTTTATTAACTAAACAGATAAAATTGTAAATATGAGGAGCAATTGACTTGAGCAGTGTCCCAGGGGCCAGCGGCTGTGTCTCCCTGATTAGCTTCATTCAATTATGCCTTCTTAATTGCTCATGTGCTCGAGCTCATTAAATGAAAAATAATATTGTTTTCCTGCAGGTTGTGCAGGGGAGATTTGAAGAATGGCCCCCACTGGTGCAGCTCTGAGATCCTGCCAGGAGAGCAGAGAGCGGCTGCAGCCCATGGACAGCACAGACAGCAGGACCCTCAGTCTCACTGGGAGCCCAGTGCCAGAGGATTTCTCATTTTCTCCTCAACTACCAGTAAAAATTCAGTTAAAAATAACTCTTTGTTTTTAAACTGTTCATCCAGAAATTATTCCAGAGCATTTCGGAACGAAAACTCTCTGATATGTCCAAGGGGCCCCAGGAGAGCTGGAGAGGGACTTGGGAAAAGAGATGGAGGGACAGGACAAGGGGGAATGGCTTCCCACTGCCAGAGGGTAGGGTTAGATGGGATATTAGGAAGGAATTCTTGGCTGGGAGGGTGGGGAGGCCCTGGCTCAGGTTGCCCAGAGAAGCTGTGGCTGCCCCTGGATCCCTGGAAGTGTCCAAAGGTCAGGTTGGATGGGCTTGGAGCAACCTGGGCTAGTGGAAGATACCCATGCTTATTGCAGGTGGTTGGATTAAATGGCCCTTAAAGCATCCCTTTCAATTCAAATTATTCCATGTTTCCATGAAGATTCTGTGTGGTTACACAGGGAAACTAAAAGGAAGCGGGTTTTTTGGTTTGGGTTTTTTTCATTGTTGTTTTCTTCCCACAGAAAACACACAGAGAGCTCCAAGTTAGTGCTCCTAAACCTCTCTCTTCAAAGAAAAGCATCTTCTTTGCATTCTGTATCACTGTGCTCCACAGGACTTGCTGATGCCCCATTTAATTGAACTAGAATGGATTTTCTATCAGGACAAACATACTTTGCAAGTGACTCCTAAGAAACACATCTTACAGAACATGGTATTTGAGTCAAGGAGAAACTAAACGAGACCTGTATCAACAAAGCCTGTAAAATAACATCTGAGTGATTGATGTCTGCTACTGAAATAAATGTAAGGCTATGAAAATTTCCTACAGTTGCATATAAGAGAGAAGATACATGGCATGTTCAAAAACAAATTATAAACAAGGGAATTTTTTCTTCCCTCACAAAAAAAATCCACAACCCCCTGTGGGACAGACCCTGTCTCACAGAACGTGCCACATCCAACCTGGCCTTGGACACTTCCAGGGATCCAGGGGCAGCCACAGCTTCTCTGGGCAACCTGGGCCAGGGCCTCCCCACCCTCAGAGTCAGGGATTTCTTTGTAATATCCAATCTAAACCTGCTCTACTCCAGCTTAAGGTCATCCCCCCTTGTCCTGTAACTTTTGGAAAGTCCCTCTCCATTAAATGCTGCTTCTGCTTTATATTTACCCCCAAAATATTAAAAAAACAACCCTTCAAATTGTTAGAAAGTTAGAAAATGCACTGCCCAGATTTTTGCAATTAATTTTTCCATAAAAAGCAGTAAAGGGAAATTCAGAAGGATTAAAAAAAAAAATCCAAACCACTGAAGAAAGGGCAACAGAGCTGAAGTTTCTGATTTGTATATCTGAAACTTCCCACACTAAACAAATCAGTCCCTACCAGTGGCTCAAAAGTCACAGAAGCACATTGAGCTTTATAATAATTTATGTGGATTTCAATGGATCCCAACCATTTTATGGAACAAAAGGCCTGATGAGTTAAGAAGTCTTTGCCAAGAGTAAAATTTATTCACAATAGTGGAATAAAACACTAGTAAAATATATTGTTTCTATGGAAAAAAAGAGGAAAGAGAATAATATAATCACCAGAAACTCTGTCAACCAGCATCATTATTAGCTACACTGTGTGGAAGAAAAAAACAGCCCACTCTCTTTCTTTGATTTTTTTTTCCTTTTTCCTGGAAATTTTATAAGCTTGCTATGATTTTTGAGTAATTAATTTTTGTGCTCTGTTTTCCATTTTGAATTTACAAAAAGCCCAGCTACTTCTCAAGAAGCACAATCAGGCTGCACCAACAAGGTTGCAAAGAAAAGGGACACCAAGGCAAACCAGACACATCTTGGTTTAAGCTCAGACCATCCAGAGGATTGAATTCAAGTTTTAAATGAGGGAGCCTTGAGGTGCTTAAACTCTGTGTTCCTCTTTAAGAGCAAACAAGTCAAGTTCAAACAGCTCTGTTTAGAAATAAACCATGAAATCAGTCTCACGTCAGACTTGGCCAGGAGGTCACATCATTAAGGATATAAAAAGGGACAGGAGTCAAAGGCAGGGAACCTACTTGGTATTAACAGGATTAAATGGAGCTGCTCAAATCGATGATGATCCAAAACAAGATGAGTTTACAAAGAGAAACCATTGTATTCACTCAATTACACTGACAAAGAGCTCGTTCTAACAAATGAAGAGGAAAAATAATTATTTTAAAAATAACTTTGTTTTCTCTTGAGGTGGTACCACAGAGTAGGGTTTGACCTGCCATAAGGGACATATAATCAAGTTGAATCAATATGGGAGGCAAAATAATCAGCAGCTTATAAATCAGAGACTAAAACTAAGATATTATGGTACAGGATCAAACAGATGTGAACTATTTTGTCAGGCATTGGCAGGGGCTGCCCAGGGAGGTTTGGAGTCCCCACCCCTGGAGGTGTCCCAGGAAGGCCTGGCCATGGCACTCAGTGCTCTGGGCTGGGGGACAAGGGGGGCATTGGGCACAGGGGGGACTCCATGGGCTGGGAGGGCTTTTCCAACCTCAGTGATTCTGGGATTTCCTGCTCTGCACTTAAAGATGCACAAGAGTTTGCAATACCTTAAACTGAAACCCCACTAAGATGTTCCAGCAGTGAGAAGTGTTCCATCACCACTGAATTCACAACAGCAAACTGAAGTGGCATTGTAGGTAAACACGAACTCACACCACAACCCCCACCCTGCTGTGAAAATCAGCTTTCTAGGAGAATTCAGACTAGAATTCAGCCTTCAATTGCAGAGAAATCCCATTTATCTCTAACCCAATTCAAGAACACAGTTTCTCTCCCTTGCTTCCTTCTCCATCTCCCCAGCCCCTCCCTTTGCAGTCAGGTTTCAGCAGGTGCAGCACCACAATTTGAAGTTATTTAAACACTTGATTTCTGCCTCCATACATCAGCTATTCATCTCTCTGCCAATTTAAGACTCTCACACCTCGATACACTGTCTAATAAATACTGCAAGGGACTGATTTTTTCCTCACTATTTTTTCCAACCTAACTCAATAAGAACCTTCGATTTATTTCTTTTAAAACCCCTCTATTGCTTTTTTTCACTTACCCAAAAGTTTTCCTTTCACCACCTAAAAAGAAGAAAAAAAAAATCTTTATCTTCCAACAGAGATTCCTCAGAAGAGATGAGAGAGAGGGTGTTTGCCTGGGAGAAAACCCAGTGACAGCACCTGGGCATCCAAAACTACACCAATATTTGTGGAAAAGGTTGGGAAGTGTTTGTTTTGTGTTTGTGGGTTTAGGTTCAAATCCACAGATATTTCCTTGCCATGGGAGTTCCACGTAAATCCCCAGCAAGTGACAGAGTTTACATGAGCTTCAGTCACGAAAAACACTGTCTGTATTTAATGACAGACAGCAGCTGAGCAGTAATGATGCCCTAATCTGGGAGTGATTACTGCAAAATGAATGCATTAAAATGAGCTGAGAGCTCATCCTTTATGATTATTGCCCAAACACAGGAGGCTGCTCCCACTGCACACACGACAGCAGAGATCCCGGGATCACTGAGGTTGGAAAAGCCCTCCCAGCCCATGGAGTCCCCCCTGTGCCTGATGCCCCCCTTGTCCCCCAGCCCAGAGCACTGAGTGCCACGGCCAGGCCTTCCTGGGACACCTCCAGGGATGGGGACTCCAAACCTCCCTGGGCAGCCCCTGCCAAGGCCTCACCACCCTTTCCAGCAACAAATTCCTCTGATCTCCAACCTGAGCCTCCCCTGGTGTTACTTGAGGTCGTTCCCTCTCCTCCTGTCCCTTGTTCCCTGGGAGCAGAGCCTGACCCCCCCCGGCTCCCCCCTCCTGTCAGGGACTTGCAGAGCCAGAAGGTCCCCCCTGAGCCTCCTTTTCTCCAGGCTGAGCCCCCCCAGCTCCCTCAGCTGCTCCTGCTGCTCCAGCCCCTTCCCCAGCTCCGTTCCCTTCCCTGCACACGCTCCAGCCCCTCCGGGTCTCTCCTGTTGAGGGCCCAGCACTGGGCACCAGTGCCGCTGGCTTGGGCAGGAACTCAGCCCCTGCAGAAGTTCAGAGCTTCTGGAAGTGCTGGAAAACCCAGATTTCTTAAAACCTTCCCAAGCAGGAGCTCATATTCACCATCAACAAAGTCAAGATCTCCTCTGAAAAACTTTGCTTCCTTTTTTCCCCAACAACTTCATTACAGTACTACCGATTTTTTTCTATACTCATTACTTAAAACCTCCTATTTATAGAATAATAGAACAGTTTGGATTGGAAAGGACCTTAAAGCTCATCTCATTCCACCCTGTGCCATGGGCAGGGACACCTTCCACTAGCCCAGGTGGCCTCTAGCCCCATCCAACCTGGCCAAGGGGATTGAAGCAGCAAGGAAAACGTGCATCAAGACTCCCAGCCAGCAGGAGGAAGGAAAGAATGGGCAAAAAATGTTTATCCCATCCCCTCACAACTGGAATTGCTGATGGAGGTGTCCTTGCAATAACCCACTGTTCAATCACACCTTTGCCACATAACAAAACAGAAATCTTGAGCTTGTTACTGATGCTCTTAAAAATGCCAGCCCTGAGAGATAAATTAACTGAACTGGAGCAAAACTGGGCATTTGAAATGATCCAAACCCACACCTGCTATTCCCAACACACCAAACCTGTGCTCTGAAGGACACAGCCACGAGTCAGTTCTTGTTCTAGGAAAATCAAATCATGCAAAATCAAGTTTTTATCAAGCTGAAGTTCCTGTGCCTTGTTTTAAACAGCTATTTCTCATAAAAAATGGATTAAACTGAAAGCCAAGAGCAACAGGGAGGCAGTTTCTATCACAGTTTATTTGTCAACATGTGACAGTCTCAAATGAGCATTCAGAAAATAATTCTTACTGCTGGACTAAGACAAGGAGAAGGCAGATGAGGGTTTGGAAAGTGCTGTGACAGGGGAGGGACAGCAAGGAATGGAGCAGAAGGAATATTCAGCTTGCCAAGCTGGCAACAAGGTTCAGTGGCAGAAGGGGGAACCCCAAGGATAAGAGACAGAAATGGGTATTTACACAAGACTGAGCATGAAAAAGAATGTTCACCAGAATTCCCAGCCAGCAGGAAGGGGGGAACAGCCTGCAGAAAGAGGAACAAAGGGGTGGTTTTCCCCACACCCTGACTTTAAAAGAGGCTTTAAAGGGGTACATTCATAGATTTTGGAAATTTAGGTTTCTACTCAGAAAACACCTCTGTGTTTCAATTCTTCCCTCCTCCCCTTCCTCCTCTGTGCCATGTGAGAAAACCTGCAACCTTGGGGTTTCCCAACAGCTCAGCCCCCTTTTCTCAGGCCTAGTGCTCCAACTTAAGAAAACACATCTGCCAAGAGCTGATTGGAAAAAGAGTTTTGCCAAAGAAAAAAATACTTGTGCTATGAATGCTGCCTTTCTAAGCCATAATTTAGGTGCAGAACCCAACTAATCATGCAGTGGAAAACTTATTGAAACCCATCTGCTTGCAGGCTGCCTAAAACCAACCTCAACCCCAGGGAGCTCAAAGCTTCTGTGTTGACACAAACAGGCTGTTACAGCCACACTTGTGACTGCAAAAGGAAGATTACTGGCCTCCCATGTCTCCAGGATGCAGGAATTCTGTGTTTCCAAACTATTGCTACAAACAGACTATGAGAATACAAACAGGTCAGCATAATATTGCCAATAAAAATAAAAATTGAGCAGGCAGTGGAAATAACTGCTGCACCAAGAGGTGAAAAATATGACACTAAGAGACACATTTATATGTTTTAAATGCTGTCATTTGTAGTCCATCTTTGTTACTTCTTTGAAAGTCAGACTAGTCCAGTTATTGTTCTTCAACAACAATTTCAAAGCCTGATTAAGTGAAAGCATTTACATTTCAGGGCTTCCTAGTAGGAGAAACAGTCAATTTATATGAGCTGCCTCATTACTAGATCAAGCAGCCCTACTGATCTGCAAGGGTGTTTGTGCTTAAGAGAACACCAGAAAGAGAAAGTTGGGGCCACCAATGTCTTCATGCTGCTTAGAACAGATGCCAAATGCACGTGTGTAATTCCTGACTGAAGAGCATTACTGGAAAATAAACACAGGGCAGTTCCAGGATAACCTCTGTACCCAGTGATGAACACAAATCCCACCTCATTCCCCCCAAATCAGAGGGGAAATCTGCCCCCTCTGGGAAAGCACTGCCCTATTCACACCAGGTCAGTGCAGTGTCTCCCTGGGCTAAAAGGAGTTGCTTTTAATGAAGTAATGAATTTGTTCTGTGAGATCTGGCCATGAGGACAAACACAGTATTCTAGAAAATGGGACTTCCTTACCCTAATTCTGTGTCAAAACACTGACTAAATTGTCCAAGAATTGCACAGATACATCTCCCCCTCAAGACTCTTTCGGCCATTACACCCTGAAAGCACAAGGAATGCCCAGTACAGGGGTGGTTCTGCTCAACACACAAACTCTGCTGCTCTAAACCCCCACCTGAACACACAGACACACCTCTGAATGATTTGTAGGCACTCAGCCCCAGAACACTCACTGCAGGTGTAGTTTACTCTATCAAAGTCCAAGGCACTCACACAGAGGGGACACAAGCTGTGCCACTGGGCTTTCATGAGGGTTTTCAGCTTTCCCTTCCCAGTTGTGAACATCACCTTAGGACACTCATTCCTTGGAGAAAAAGCACCAGCTCAGCACTCACAGCCTTCCCACCCCAAGGGATGGCTCAGGACACTCAAGTCCCCAAGGAATCCAAGCACATCAATGCTTCACATCATGTCATCCAGGCAATCCAACACACAAAACCTCATGGGCCAAACAATCACAGGATCCCAGGATGGGTCAGGCTGGAAGGGACCACAGTGGGCATCTGGTGCCACCTCCCTGCTCCAGCAGGGCCAGCCCAGAGCACACGGCACAGGAGTGTGTCCAGACACCTCTGGAATAGCCCCAGGGAGGACACTCCACCCCCTCTCTGCTCTCTCTTCAGGGCTGGGTCACTGCCCAGCCAAGAAGTTCTTCCTCCTGTCCAGCTGCAACTTCCTGGGCATCAGTTCCTGCCCGTTCCTCCTGTGCCATTGCTGGGCCCCCCCGAGCAGAGCCTGCTCCATCCTCTGCCCCCTCCCTGCAGCCCCTGCAGACATGGCTGAGGGCCCCTCTCAGGGTCTGCTCTGGAGGCTGAACAGCCCCAGCTCCCTCAGCCTTTGCTGCTCCCAGAGCTGCTCCATCCCTTTGGCACTTCTGCAGCATAAAGAACTTGGCAGGCCAGTGCCTAGAAGAGGCTCATTCCCAGCTAGATCCCACAGCCTGGTAGTTCCAAGGCTGTTGGAATCCGGGATTTTTTCTTCCTCACCAAGGAGCTTCCTGCCTCATCCATCCCAGCTCTGCCACAGGGAAGACACAGGTACTCAGTCCCTTCTGCCAGGAGACCCAGGGCTAAAATGTGCACATTAACTGAGATGAACCTTGTTTCAATGCTCATATTTCAGGATTAACTCACCTCCCACCAAAGGGAAATCGATCTCCTGCAGGCTCAGAGCACTGCTGGTGGCACTTCAAGGCACCCCATCAGTTAGACTTTGAAGAACTAAAACCCTTCAGAGGAACCAGCGGCTCAACTCCCACTCAAAACACATCAAGGGCAGCTCTTTGCCCTTTAGGGTCACTGCAGAGCTCCCAACTTAAAGTAGCAAGTCTCCATAAAACAAACAAATTATCCCTGTTTCCAAGAACAGACACTTTCCCTTAGGCAAGAACCTGTTGGCATTTCTCTCCTCTCCCTGGATATGTACAGTGCAGGGCTCAGGGAATGATCAATGGGCTACAGGTATTCAAATATGCATTTTCCAGACTTCATTTCCTGCCCAGCAGTGATATATCAAGGTCTGAAACTATTTTATTTCTAAAGCAGCCTCTTGAGGTGATTTGTAAGGCCCTTTAGTTATTCAATTTTTGTAGTGTGAGACTCTGTTAGACTGAATAAAAGACAGTAACTAATAGAGGGGGCCCTGAAAATCAGCTGAAGGGGCTCATGCCTCAAGAGTCCTGGTGGTGTAAGTGGATAGTTGTGCTTTTCACAGAAAAAACCCCCTTTTTTAAAAAGGGAATCTCCCACTCAGGGTAGTGTAAAGACCATTTAAATAGCTATTTCTTAGATTCTGATAAAAATACATGTCTGCTTAACACTTATTAAATATAATACATTTTTAGATTAATAAATCCTCTGATTAGCCTCAATTTTATTCCATTTCAGATGCCAACACTAACTACAGATGGACTTAATTAGTTCAACACCTTCAAAGTGGGCAAAAGATGTTTGTCCCTGTCAGGCCAAGGTCTGAGTTCCAGCTTAGGAATTCAGTGAGGATGCAGTTTTATGTTATGTTAACCTGGAAAATAAACTCAGTGAGCTCCCGTTGTTCATTTGATCTCTTGGTTGGGATTTTTTTTCCATGTGCAAAAGAAGTTGATAGTAAGAGTTTCTGCTCTTTGGGTACCAAGGCCAAAAAACCTTCACATTGATATAAACAGGGCTTGCCTTTAGTTTGCTCTTAAACCAGCCACCCCCTCACTCCCTTATCTCAGTGGCAGCAGGATAAACAGCAGGGAAAAAAAAAAAAACAAACAAAAAAAAAAGGCAAGTGTTTAATATTTTTCCACCAATTCCCACTGAAGTCAGTTATTTCCTCAATTTCTCTGTATCATAGATTTTATCCCTAAAACCAAGCCATGTTGATTCAGACCCTGAAGGGTCTTCAGACAAAAACTATCTTCTATTTCAACAGAATAAGGGCATGTTTATTTTTTTCTCTCTCCAACTCCATGGTAAGTTACTGCAATAAAATGCTGACACATATTCCAAGCAGGAAATATTTCCCCTGCAGACTTATCCTTGGAGAAAAGATCCAACCAGGGGGTCAGAATGAAACCAAACCACTGAGCCATCACTGACAGACACTTTCTACAGCACTGATGGCAATGGCTCAACTCATGTTCCAAGGGCAACTAAAGGGGAGGGGAAAAGAGAGAGGGGAAAAGAGAGAGGGGAAAAGAGAGAGGGGAAAAGAGAGAGGGGAAAAGAGAGAGGGGAAAAGAGAGAGGGGAAAAGAGAGGAAAGTCTTTTCCAACTGGGATGATTCAGTGGTTCCCAGCCCTGTATCAAACCCACGTGGAATTCCAGTATTGCTGGTTTGGATGGGATGTGACAGGGTGGGATAAAGGTCCCTGGCCAGTGGGATGGAGGGGGACAGGAGACACTGAGCTGTGCAGGGGAACACGAGCAGCCTCTGCAGGCCCAGCCCCTCCCTCCCTGCCCCTCAAGGCAAGGGAACCCCTAAAACACAACCCGAATTTGCACCTGCATTACAAGATAACATAATATGAACTAAGGTTATCTCAGCTCTGAGTATATTAATGCACAATTCTTGTCAGAATTCTTGTTTTCCAGCTCAGAGTCTGCAGGAGGAACGTAAAGGACCTCAACTCCTATTCATTCACACATTAAAAAAAAGATCAAAACAAGTCAACTGGAGTGAAAAGCAGCCCCAACAATCTTCAAAAACCCTTCAAAAATGCCACTATGAAACAGAGCCCCACAATTCACAAACCCAGCAAATACTTCTGAAAACCCCAGTAACAGATTCATTGCAACTTCTGTTGGGGGACCTTCACAATCCCCTTGTGTTTTTAAAAAGTGATCAGAATTATTATTTTTGCCTTTTTTCCATCTCTTTCAAGATTAAAGAATAAATTAGTGGGATGCCCAAGCTCACATCTATCTCCTTCCTGACAGGCATGTCCCAGCTGCTGAAGACAATTAAGTCTGTTAATTGTCAAATAATTGTTGTTGGATTGGTTTGGGTGGCATGAAGTGCACACAGACAGCTTTGCAACTCAGCAGCCTTCTCTCCTGACCAAAAATTGCTGCTAAAGTGTTTCTTCAAGTCACAGACATTAGATTAGAAAGGGAAAAAAAAAAGAGGGAAATTTGATCTTGTGTTTCCACCTTCCTCCTCCCCTGATTTTTTCTAGCCTGAGAGTTTGCCTCTGAATTCAATAGAGTAGTAGTGTAAAAATAAAAGAGATTTTAGCTGACCTAATTTCAGATATTGCAAGGCTACAGCTGACATTTCTACTTTTACTTAAGCTAAAATATTATGAAAAAAACCCAAACCTTTGCAGCGTTTCTTCTGCTTGGAAGAAAGACAAGAGCAGGAACTGTAAACCCAGATCTCCTCCTTTCAGAAAACCAAAACCAAACCAAAACCAACCAACCATAAACAAAACACCCACATATTCCCCATCCACCCACAAGCCCAACATTTATTCTGGCAAATACTGAGCAAAAGAATAACTATGATACAAAATAATGACAATATAAGTAGAATTAGTAATATTATAATTTGCAAATATTATTTCTTATTAAATATAATTTATTTATAGAAAATAATTTGAATGTATTTATTATTAAAATAATTGGAATTAAACACTGAATGGGATCATCAGCAGTACACTCAGACTTCTTTTGTTACAGAGTGATCAACATTATTGAGGTTTTTAATAATTTGGGGGGGAGGGTGTTTTTTAATAAAAGGGGCTGCAATAGATGGAAAGTATTTGCATTTCATCACAAACAAACGAGCTCCTGGGGAAGCTTCCTACTAAGTCCAGGAAGAAAGCAGCCTCATCATTTCCAAGGCAGTCTTTGCTGAAGTTTTAAGGCTACTTTGTCACATCATTAATTGCTGGGGGCGGGGAAGGTTTGATGACTCGGGAGGTCAAGCAAAAAGCAGGTGAAATAAAGAAATTAGGAGCTAATGGTGCAAAATCCAGTAAGAGAGGAGAGCAGCTGAGCCAACATGCAACAGCTCCCACCAGGAAACGGAGCATTTGCATGCTGGAAGCAAAGAAACAGCTCATCATTTGTGCCATAATTGATTTTCTCCTGTTTGTACCCCTGATCGTTCTGCTGTTCAAATAACCACACTCGGTTGGAAATGGCACTTGCTAAAAGCAGGGGGGGTTTTTTTGATGTTACACGTTGGGTTACAAATGTTGTTCCTGCACGTTTAGAACAACTCCAGCAGCCCCAGCACCCAACAGGGTTTTCTCTTTAGCTGCAAGAAACATATTTCCAAGTAATTATTCCTGTAAGTGTTGCCTCATTAGCTGGGTGGCATTTGCTGAGTCACCACTACCCCACCTTGGCTTAAATCCATTTCCAGATCACTTTTTCTCTATTAGAGAATTAGGGCATTGATTAAAAGTCCTTTGAGCTCAGTTTACCCTTTCCTGAACACAGTGTGGGGGTGGAAATCAGTCCAGGTTGTATCAGGGTGCTGCAAGTTCCTCAAGAAACAGGATTTCTGAGCTGTTCCCCCCAGAAGGGGAACAAGACTCTTGGCTACCTGCAGCAAACTTATTTTCAGTGAAAGGCAGAGCTCCTCTGTTCAGACTACAGAAGAGAACATTATCAAGGATAAACCCAGGTTTTGTGATAAATAATATGGCATGAGCCAGGCTAAAAGAAAAAGCATAAACCAACATATTTACAGCCCTTTTAAGTAAGAAAGTTGCTCTCTGTTTTCAGTCACATTAATGAACTATAGATGCACATGTAAACGTGGATAAGTATCTTTCCCTTCCTCTGAATCACCTGGAATTAAAAGGGTATGATCTGAATACCCTTGGGATAAGGACATGAACACAGAATTTTGTCATAAAAGTGCAAAGGAACAAAAATTGAAATCACTTTTCCTGTTCTGAAGATCAAACTGTCTGTTACCACCCTGGCTGGGACATCCATGCCATGTGTTCCACACCCTTCAGCATCATTCAATTGTAACTAAAAATGGGTATTCAACCAAAAATCCTCATTTTATTTCCATCAAAGATGCCTTTTTGCATGAACATTATGTTGCCAGCGTGAGCACAAATAAGATCACATTAAAAAGTGTTGCTTTAGATTTTTCAGACTGCCCTGAGTGGTCTTGTTTCACCCCAGAAGGGACAGAGCCCCTCACACTCCTGCTTCCCTCCCAACAGCTTATTCCCATACCAGGGGACATCCCGCTGCCCTGCAGCCTCTCCTCCATCAAAAAGACCATTTCCCTCCTCAAAAAGCCACCTCCAAGGTCAATATTGCAAAGCCTAATGGTGCCACTCCTCTGCTGCAATAAATGATTAAAAAGCAAGCTAATTGTAGCCAGGCACAGATCAAATATCTGAAATATGAGCAGCTCGAACGCTCCACTTCAGTGTCAGGAATGACAGGGATAATGACAGGCTGGAAAAGGGGAGAAAATTAAATTAGCTCTCTTGGACATCACGGGCATCAAATGTAACGTAGGGTTGGGCTGGGGGAGGGAAGGGAATAAAAGGACATTTGGAGAGCAATTAGTAGAGCAAGAAAAATAGATTTTCGACTCGATACCAAAAACCAAAGCAAAGTCTTCAATCCTGCTTCAATTCCTAATGAAAGCCAAGCTACTGAATTTCAGAACTGCCAAAATAAAGGCTTCTAAAAGAAAATCCAGCTACAAAAATCATAAATATGAGCAATTACAGTTTACTTACATGGAGGGCTTAAGTGCCACGCACGAGCAACTTCATTACAGACACTCTGAAACCATACTCAGTTTTTACTTATCCCACTCATTATTCTTAAGGGTATTTAAGAACAAGTTTGACAGCCTTTGCCCTTCAACTTCTATAAATTGTTCAGAACAATAAATCCTAACCAATTCTCTAGGTCTGGAATTTTTTATTAAAATGGATCACTGGCAGAACACATTTCTGGTATCTCGTAATTAAATTCAACCAAAATTCTGTGAGGAGGAACATGAGTTACTGGTGCCACGTTTCAGGGTTCCTGAAGTCTTGTTTCTCCAGAAAAACCCTCATTGTGGATCTTTTCCCAAGTTTTTGGTCAGACCTGCATACAGCCCATTAATAATTCTCTCAAACTCCTGTTTCAACCATAACTGCTGATTTACAAACAAAGCAAAGTAAAGTTTGTTAAAAGCTTGTTCAATGATTAAGACAAAACAAATTTTTATGCTGAAGTCTCACACTGAATAATCATAACTTAAGGTTTTATCTTGCCTGGTACATCAAAAGCTTTGTAAAATAAAATCATCATCAGAAGTTGAAACCATGAAACGTTCCCAGATCTTTCCTTCTTGTAACTTTTCCTTCCTACCAAACTACTTTTTCCTATCAAAAATTCGGGTTGAAATGTTATCACAGGCTCATCCCACCCCTCCCACAGCTCCAAAGCTTACCTTCATCGTTCTGGGCCAGAGCAGCTGCCAGGACAGCAGTGAGTGCAGTCCCCAGGGAGAGCCATTGCCAGAGACAAAGCTGCTGGACCATTTTCTGTCACACTTCACTCCAGGCAGATCTGAAAGAGAGAGATTTGATCCCCACGTTAGTCACCCCACCTGCTCCAGGGGGAGTGATTACAAAAACTCTTTCCCAGGGGATGTGTAGTCTCTAAGACCAGGGCACTGTTTCTGCAATAAAACCAGAAAATGAGCAAGGTTAACCCCATTAACATCAATACATATGCAGGCACACATTCACTTGGTAACTGTGCACACACAGCCCTCCAAGGAAAGAAAATGCAAGTTTCTTGCTTAAATCAGGTCTGATTTCCCTAATTTCCATGCAATAAGGTATTTATGCCATCCTTCCTGTTTTAAGGCACTTTAGAAAAGCAGCTGGAGCAGAGAAATTCCACTTATTAAAACCAGTGTTCCACAAGTCCAGAGGGACCCAGGATTCCAAGGCACCACCCAGGAAAAACATGGGTGATCCCCAAAGATGGTCTTCTTTAATGAGACACTGTTGATTTGTGTCCAGGAAAACGGGAAAAACAAACAACAACAACAACAACAACCCACCAAAAATGCCCCAAACTAGGAAAATAAACTGGCCAAGACAGGTCTGGCTGAACTCCAGGGAATATTCAGAGTGAGTAGCATTAGGAAGTTCTCTAAAGCTCTGGTTTATGGCTCCAATAAAGAGAATTTGCATATTTCTGTAGCTCAGAATTAAATCATTTAAAAATATTCCTTCAAATTCAAAAAAAGGTTGTGATAAATACAATGGACTTGTCTGGAGAGAGACTTTCAGCAATAGGAAAACAAGCTGTTGTATAAAAAGGGTTGAAGTGCTGTCAAGTTTTCCCAAGCAAAGCACTTCACCCGGGTTTCATGGCCACTTTCTGCTTGGATCTTTCTCTGGGGTTCCAAAACTGGTGTATTTGATTCCAAGGCAAAAAACCAGCTTGGTACCCCCCCATCTAAAGCCTTGGCATTCCCACATCCCATCCTGTGCCAGCCAGGCACCAGTGATGTGCTGTTTCCCTATGTATGGGCAGCATTCAATTCACCAAAACACCCAGAAATACCCACTCAGGGCATAAAAACAGCCTCTTACATCACTCTCGAGAGTTGTCCAAGCCACAAGGAAGCAGGACTTTCAATTCCCACAAAAGCAGGTGATAGCTTCATGGGACAAGCCAAGAATTTCTCAAAGAGCTGAATTTATTACAAATCATATCTTGCAAAGCAGTTGTGTATCCAGAGTTCTGGAGGAAAAGCTGTGGTTTTTTTTCAAAAGGATGAGGGAATCAAGCAGTGAAATTTAATAAACCAGATTGAGTGGCCCATGTTTACTTAAATATTGAAGGTGGTTGACACTATCTGTTTCAGATATATAAATATATATATGGTAAAAAGACCTTTCCCCAAATCTTTGTTCGCGAAGATGGGCCATTATTATTATTATATAAATATAAATATATATATATTACATACACACACACACACATATGGTTAGTTTGCTTCCAGGACATCTCACATAGGTGGGATCTCAAGGTTTTTCCCAACCTTAATGGTTCTATCCTATGACCTGAGGCTCCCTTACACAGCAAGCAGAGCTCTTTTTTTCTTTGCAAAGGACACAGATCACAGTTGACTTTTTGCCTTCCAGTGGATTTTAATACCAACATTCACTACTCCAAAAGCTGCAAAAATAAAAGGGGAGCAGCAAAACACCACCTGAAATCCCACATGGCACATGTTGCTCCTCCAAGATCCCCAGGTCCAGCTGTCAACCAGCACCACCCTGTTCACCACTAAACCTTGTCCCCAAGTGCCACATCCACACAGGTTTTGAACACTTCCAGGGGTGGTGGTGACTCCACCACTGCCCTGGCCAGTCTGTTCCAATGCTTTACAACCCTTTCCATGAAGAATTTTTCCCTAATGTCCAACCTAAGCCTGCCCTGGTGCAACTTGAGGCCATTTCCTCTCATCCTGTCCCCTGCTATCTGGAGAAGAGACAAAACTCCCCCCACTTCATCACAAGCTCCTTTCAGGGAGTGGTAGAGAACAACCTCAGAGAGGAGAGAGGAATCCCAACAGCTCCAATGTGAATTCATGTCAAAATGTGATATTAGGGGCAGTTCAAATGAGAACTTCAGACCTTCCTAAAGGGTCTATTATTCCCATACATGTGAGGAGACTGGAATTGCTCTCCAAGATCCCACTATCCATAGGAAAAAAGCTATTTAAAAGGCTTGACACAGCTATGAAAAGGAAGCACCAAGCCCATAAAGTATGTCAGCAATAACCTGACAAGGCTGTTACCTGCTGAGAAAAAGAGCAGCTGGTTCTTTCTTGGAGACAAATAAAAGTAATCCTAGAATATCCTGAGCTGGAAGGGACCCACAAGGATCATCCAGTCCAATCCCTGGCCCCTACCCTGTCCCTGAGGGTGTTGTCCAAACCCTCCTGGAGCTCTGGCAGCCTTGGGGCTGTGCCCACTGCCCTGGGGAGCCTGGGCAGTGCCAACCACCCTCTGGGGGAAGAACCTTTCCCTGAGATCCAACCTGACCCTGCCCTGGCACAGCTTCCTTGAGGAGCCCACTCAGCAATCAGTGTTGCTCAAAAGGGGTTTTCCCCTCCCTTCTTACTTCCCAAAATGCTCATTTAACCACTGTCATCCAGATTTCCCCTTGGCCAACTAAGCTCATTCTGGATTTTGCAATGGTGCCTTCAAACAACAGAAAATTCCTTCCACCATAATATATTCCAACCTTTTACACCTCAAACTCCAGAAACCAAAGGTTCAGGACACTGGCTTGGTTTCTTCAGGTCAGCCCCCCCCCAAAAAAAATCACATCCACGTGCAGATTAAAGGTGTTACAAGAGCAAGAAAGAAGAGCTCGGCCCCACTTCAGAGGCCTCTGATATTTTATTTCCCAACCTTGAGAAAAACTCCAGCTTTCCAATCACGATGTGCTATTTTAGAAAGTTATTCAGAGCTCAGCTGACACCCTTGAGTTGAGTCTGCTCCTGAGAGATTTTTAGGACAGAATCTTGACAGATTTATTTTTGATTTTGATGAAATGTCAAGTTACCCACGAGGAGAGCAACAGTGCTGCTCCCAGAATAAGCAGCTCCATATGTAACTGGAATACAAGAGAATAAAAATTGGCCCCTCTTTTTCCTTCAATTTGTATCAGAAAAAAAAAACCAAAAACAAACACAAAAAATCCACAGAAAATCAAACTAAAAAAAAAAAGCAAAAAGTCCACCAAAAAAACCCCAATTAAAAATATACATTAAAAAAAACCCACAAAAAAACCCAAACCACCTCAAAAACTAAAAAAAAAGAAAAAAAGCCAAAAAACAAACCCGCAAAAAACCCCAAACCCCACAATAAAACCAAAAAAACCCAAACAAGCAAGCAAAAAACCCCCCACAAAAAGAAAAATATGAAGTATAGAAAATGACAATCCTTAGCTGAATTATGAGTTGATGAGAGAAGGAAGATTTCTAAAATAAAGCCATACAATAGGTCTACAAGACTTGGGATCTTCCTGGAAAATATTCTCATGTTGCAACAGCAGAATTTGAAATTTTAAGAGGGGATAAGTGTAAATTAAAAATCCCACTGAATATAAAATATCGGTTATGACATCCAAGCACGTTGAATATGTTTAATAAAGACATTATGGTAAGCTCAAATAATTACTTACTTTTAGATCTGGTGTTACCACAGTACTTAAAACACTGCATTCATATGAAGCCGAGTGGGGAAATATAAATAAATACCCAGGCATGGTTGGGGTAAAAAGTATTTTTCAATGCTTGTACAAAATTGTTCTTGGTATGGAAATAAAACCTGAATTTTTGAAGTTTTTTGAAATAAGTACAGGCTAACACAGTGTAAAGCCACCTGTTGGGTGGGTCAAATTCTTAATAAAAGTTACACTGGCAGAGAAAGACAGGCCAGGGAAGAAAACATTCAAAGTTGTTGACATGGTTAGGAGGTAACAGAACAAAAAACTAGCCTACAAATAGCAAATCCTTACCCACGCTGGTCTGTGATAAACTCCTGACCCAAAATCAGAGCTGAAATTCCAGCAGAACACCGTGTTTCAGTAAATCAGAATTACAGATCCATGGAATGGTTTGGGTTGGAAGGGACCCAAAAGATCATCCAATCCCACCCCCTGCCATGAGCAGGGACACCTCCCACTAGCCCAGGTTGCTCCAACCTGGCCTTGGACACTTCCAGGGATCCAGGGGCAGCCACAGCTTCTCTGGGCAACCTGGGCCAGGGCCTCCCCACCCTCACAGCCAGAATTCCTTCCCAATATCCCATCTATCCCTGCCCTCTGGCAGTGGGAAGCCATTCCCCCTTGTCCTGTCCCTCCATCCCTTGTCCTCAGTCCCTCTCCAGCTCTCCTGGAGCCCCTTTAAGCCCTGGAAGAGGCTCTCAGGTCTCCCTGGATCCTTCCCTTTTCCAAGTGAATCCCTCCAGCTCTCCCAGCCTGGCTTCAGAGCAGAGAGGCTCCAGCCCCTGGAGCATCTCCATGGCCTCCTCTGGACTCACTCCAACAGATCAACATCTTTTTTCCCTACTTAAAATATTCAATTTGAATCAGAAAAAAAAAAAAGAAAACCTCAAATTTGGACCAGGTTTGCAGGAAGCAGAGCCCTCACACCAGAACCGACCTCTGCACCCCTGATTTCATATGAAACAGGGACTGTGGTGGTGCCACAAACAGTCACCAGCTTGGAGTGTTCTCTCACCACAAATCACAAATCTGAAAACAGCTTTGAGGCCAACACTGTCAGGGCTTGGAGCCACTGTAAGAGCAGGGAGTGCAAACTTCAACAGGAATCATTAAGTGCACATTAATTCAGTAGACATGTAAACAAATATTTGCCACTTAATAAACATGTCAAAAACAATGGCTCCTGAGAAACTGCCATGGCTGGATGAATACCACAGCATTTAAAAAGTGATTAAATACCCATTTGTATGGGTTCTGTTAATTTACACAATCACCCAGAACTCCTTCAAGCATCAGAAGTGACATTTTGGTGAGTGGTGATGCTCTTTGTCTATTACAGTTGTGATAAATCTTTATAACTATGTATTTTTAAAAGTTCACGCAACTGAATTGCTTAAACACAGGACAAATTACAGTGGACAGTTTTATTATAAGGCTCATCTATATTATTACTCATCTGATGAACTCAAAGACTGTGGACACAAAATAGGGAGTCTCTGAAGTGTAGGTGTTAACTCTAGGGAACTGGTGCCATAATAAATCAGAAATGTCAGTAGAAACAGGGGAAAAAAGCCTCCTACAGAAGCCAAAAAGGAGATGGATTTGCTTTGCAGTCTGACAGCCCTCCTGGCTTGGTTAAAGCTACAGTTCATTAAACCGTGTGTCCCAAACGGTTTATTTTTGTTTATTTTGCCTAAAAAATTATGTTGAGCTGCCAAGAGAATAAAAATAAACTTCTAAACTCTTATTTAAACACAAGAACGGACACACAAAAAAAACCAACCCCAAATTCTGGTTTGCCTCAACGCCATTCAACACCACAGTCACTTCATCTGGTATCCTCTGAATTCACATCCATGATTTCCACTGAGTATCTCAGGGGTGTTTCCTTGGGAACTCCAGCAAGGTCCTGAGTATCTCACTGAGGGTGCACATCTGGAGCACATCTGCTGCAAAGCTGCACTGCTGGAAAACACCCTCACATCGGGCTTAACCAGGAAAATAAACCACAATTCCAGCTCAGGGATCACCTCAGCTCGTTCAGGGCATCCTGGAAGGCTGAATATCAGCCCACAAACTGAGCCCCATCCCACAGCACCTCCTTAGAACCACGGGAAAAGCCAGTGAAGGAAGCCTTTACCTCTGAGTTAAGCCCACGTAAGCCAGCTCTGGCTTTAGTTCAGCAGCAAGCATGAATAACTCTGTTTACTGAAGGCAAATATCTGTTTAAATGCTTTCCTGAGGAAGAATTCAAGCATAAGCAAATATTTGGCTGATCTGGTACTACACTGAATAATTTACAGTGCAAACAGGACCCTCTCTCGAGTTTTGGATCTTCCAGAAAGCAGAACAACCACTACAGGTTTTATTTCACTAACACTTCTTGGGCACTTCACACGTAGCTCAGCCTCTGGATTCCTGGATTTACTCAATCCTCCTGTATTAAAGAGCTCTCACACAACAGGATTGGCACAGTTGATTTGGATTTTGTTATTCTCCTCTCCCTGGGTAAAACCTTTCAGCAGTATGAAGAATTTTAAGACCAAATTTCAAGATCAAACATGCTCACACTCGATTCCCTTTTCACAGCTGCTGGATCTATTCCAGCATAAACAAACACATTAAAAATAAAATAACGTTGATGCTGCATTTCTGTCACTTGTCCTTATGTTAGCAGGGTCTTGAGTTTTTAGCCTTACTTGGAGACAGCATTTTTAGAAAGCAAAGACACAAAAACTGACGAAAAATTATGACAATTTACATGAAGAGCTGAAGAAAAATGTTCACCTGCAATTTGAAATTCCTCATTATGTTCTCTCTGTCTACCTGGAAATAATTCACACATAATTCCTGCTTGCCCATATTCTTCTAACTGCTGCTGGCTTTAATTATTTCTTCACCCCACTCTTTAAACGTATTATTTTCTGTGCCTTTCTTGCAGAAGTGATTCTGCAAGAGTCGATGAGATGCCACTGCCAGAGCCAGGCACTGCAAAGCCAAAGTGAAGCACCAGTAACAGGGTGTAGCCCCAGTAACTTCCCTCTGCATTAGTAACAAGTCATTTAAAACTTCACTGAAAACACCACAGCTGGCCCTGGACCTAAATGTGAACAATGCATTTTTTTAAAAATTTAATTTAACTTTTTAATGTATTTTAATGTATTTTCTGTATTTTTAACAAGTAACCCAGCTATTAGATGGGTTCACACGATCACAACCACTTGGCCATGGCTGGGTAAACAGGGCAGCCAATTCATTCCTGCCAGAAATCCCATTTTTTAATGCATTATGAAAAGATTCTGGCTCCCAACCCCCCTGCATGGACTTAGCCTATAAAACATTGTCCTCACAGAAGCTTTTGAGTGCTTAATCCAAAGTTTGGGCTGTGACACTGTTCATTTGAAACTCCTGCTTTGCAGATGGTGGCTCTGGAAAGAGGAGAGAGGAAAGACACCCTAAACCCCTGAGAGCAGTGCCAGCAAAGACTTCATTTCAAAAAGTGACATTAACTACCTAACATAAAAAGATTAAAAGAAATACAATCTCTACTAGCCAGGAGTAGTGAAATTAATTCTTTGATAACCTTTGTCTTCACAACATATGCACCCAGAGCTCAAGTTATACATTGAAGTGTTAATAATGAAAATATACTTTGATATCAGAGTACAAAGATGGGTTTCACTGGTTTTACTGCAAGACAAGTATTGGATACTATTCCAAAAACCTCTCTATTTCTGCCTTGTCAGAGTTGTTTCTCTCCAAGGATTGTTCACTGGGATTACTTCATACAGAGGAGAGAATCAGAGGTGTGAATCTCTCTCTGCCACCGGGAAATATTCTGTCAAGAGTCCCCTCTGAGAGCTCCTTGTAGGAAACCAGCCCCAAGATCTTCACTAACACTTCAACACTGGCTTGTGTTTTGACAGTGGAAATGACCCAAACTACATTAAGTGAATTTATTTGACTGAAGAAAATGACATTTTTTTCAAGTAGAATTTATATGCTGCAGCTTCTCTTCTCCGAGACAGTTTTAATTTAAGTTTTGTAAAAATCAACGCCCCAAAACTCGTCCCAGCAAAGTCTCCCTTTCTACAAACTGAGTGTTCTCAGTTGCCTGTTGGTCATCACACACCAGGAGCAGTGTTCAATACACCCTGGAGGAATGACAGGGCTCTGCACTGGCTCTGTTGGAGCAGTTCAGTGCAATGACATGTCAGAATTAACATGTGTACACACATACACACACGTGACACAGCCTGAACAGACATAATGCTCAGCTGCTTCTGTGGCAGGGTGAAGGTTGTGGTACTGGAGGTTGCTGGGCCCAAAGCTCTAAAAATAGTCCTTTTGAACTTAGGACAGATGACAAATAATAAAGCTGATTAAGCCATGCAGTTGTCACACACCTGCAGCAGAATTCAGGAGTCCTCTAAAAAGCAAATGTACCTCCTGCTGTTGTACAGATCCTCCACACCCCAGGGATACTCCAAATAAATCTCAGTCACCTCTTCTCCCACCAGTGCCTACCTGCTGTTAACCCCAGTGGCTCCTCTTACCCTCCAGAGACCAGACTCCACAGCACAGCTCATCCTAAATTAAGCTATTTAACAGGAATTCAGGTTTCTTTTCTAGAAAACAGCAGTAAATAGCAGGTTTCATCTTGGATCCCAGGTCACCTGGTGCATTCCCAGCTATGACATTCTGCTGCACACTTAAATCAACAGATTATCCCACCCATGGGCCCAGGACAGGAGGAGCCTTCCAGGACAAACCCCCTCAGATATTCCATGACACATCTATTATGTTTAGACCTCTCTCATACATCACACCACAGCTTTCTGGGGAAGCCTCCTCAGTCTGGACAGCTGGATTTGAGGCTGCTAATCAAGCCACATGTCAGATCTTCATTATTTTAACTACATATCTGCTGTTTATCACCCATTTTTTGCCTATGCTCCCTTAACCCTGCCCTTCAGGTTCCCTCTGCTCCCATCCCACAGCGACCCAAACCCAAAGAGGTCCTTGTCTTGCCTTCCCCCACCTCCTGCACTGTCAGGTGCTAGTTCTGCACAAACACACTTGTCATTATCACTCCTAAACAGCTTCTTCCAAACCTCACCCCCCCTCTGCTCTCCAAGCTTTTCCATATCTCACACCATGTCTATCAGGCCTCAGGCACTCTTTCATTCCTCTGCTCCATCACCTTTCTTCCCAGTATTTTGCAGGGATCTTACCCTTAAAAATGCCTCTTATCCCTCCTTAACAGGCAATGAGAACATAATTAGACATGATTACTTGTTTTGATTATACTTGGATTGCTTTCTGAGTTTGTTGGCCATGAGGGAAAGGAGACAGTTAAGTATTTGCTTGTGTTTTGGCATATTTAAAAGGCTTCAAAAGTCTGGAATCACTTCCCTCTTTACATTGCCCAGAGCAGTTGTGGCTGCCCCATCCCTGGAAGTGTCTAAGGCCAGGTTGGATGGGGCTGGAGCAACCTGGGCTAGTGGAAGGTGTCCCTGCCCATGGCAGAGAGTGGACAGAGATGGTGTTTAAGGTCCCTTCCAACTCAGCCCATCCTATGATTCCATGATCCACTCATCTCCATCCAACCATTCTAAACCTCCTCATGACTCCAACTGCCTTCCAGCCCTCTGCCAATCATGGATATCCATCTCCTGAGCCTCCATCCCTCCAGATAACCTCACACCTCACTACTGCCTCAGCAATCCCCAATACTCAGCATTTGACTTCCTAGATTTCCTGGGTTTTGGCTATTTCTGCTTTCCTTAAAACACAGAGCACACACCGCTCTCACCCGCCCGGGTTTCCTTGGCTATTCCAAGACCCTGGGCCTCCACATCTCTCAGGCAAATCCTTCTCCTCTCTTCCAACATTCCAGACTCTGAGAAGTGCTTATGCACAATGATGAATGGGGGGATTCATCCTGCATTTCTCAGCCCCTTTGTTCAGCTGCATCTGCCGGTGATTCACACGTTGCAGAGCTGGGGGGTGTGTGCCCACGGGCTGGGACATTTGGATGTGCACAGGGCACTCATCCAGGGACAGCTGGCAACAGGGAGCCTCCCAGAGCTGCTGCTGCTGGATTTAAATACACATGTGTGAGGGTTTTATCTGCTCAAGTATTTATTTTTTTTTAAGTCAAATATCCAGGCAAATCAACAAGAAATGGTTTCCCTCTTGTGAGGGACAGAAGAGAAATAATCTTAAAATTCATCGTGGAGACATAAGAAATCATGGCAGAGATTACTCTGGGAGACTTGGACGGGCAGGGATTTTCAGATGGTTCCTGGTTGCCATAGAGAACTCTTTCCTGACACATCCCAGGGATTACTAACATAGAATCCCAGAATGGTTTGGGTTGGAAGGGACCTTAAAGCTCATCTCATTCCACCCCCTGCCATGGGCAGGGACACCTTCCACCAGCCCAGGTTGCTCCAAGCCCCATCCAACCTGGCCTTGGACACTTCCAGGGATCCAGGGGCAGCCACAGCTTCTCTGGGCAACCTGTGCCAGGGCCTCCCCACCCTCACAGGGAACAATTCCTTCCCAATATCCCATCTAACCCTGCCCTCTGGCACTTTAAAAAAAAAAAACAACCAAAACAGAAGGAAGCTCAAGGATTATTTATTGCAAGGATATCAACTGAAACCTTGATGACCAATGCTGCTGTAGTAACACATTTTTCCCTTGCCACCATAATATTTCTATACTAGAGGAACACGGACAGAAATAAAAGAATACACACAAAGGAATCTTTTTCACACAAACTAAACATTCAGGCTTGTTCAGGAAGTCAATTCTCCTCCCAGTTGCTACCTTTACAAACAATAACATCCTTAATTATTCAAGTTAAGACAAGGATATTCTGTGCTTCAGGGCTTTTGCAAACTGCCTGCAGGAGCCAGGAGGGAATACCCAGGTAGTGCTGTACACACCTCACCTCAGGTACAGGGGTTAGGGGCACATTTCCTTCCTCCAAACTACGCAGGAAATCAGAGCAATAGATGCTGAATGTAACAGATTAGTGGTTTAATTCAGTTGCTAATTCATATGTTTGATTTTTCCCCCCAGCTGCGTGTTGTAAATTTAGGAAAGCCTACAAAGCCCTTAAATGAAGTGTGAGTTTCCTCACACTTCTCTACACTTTTTCCAAGCTAAAGAAACTGCCTGGAGTAAGAAATTGTCTTCACCTAATGTAAGTTTTACTCTAAAAGCATCACTTCAGCCATCAGCACACAGGGAAGAGGGAAGGTACCACCCCTGAGCATAAGGCAGTCAGATTTTGGGAAGCTTTGGCTTAAATGCAACTGTTTCAACAACATCCTGATTCAGCCCACTCACTGCAAGTGATAACACATCCCCCACAGGCTTTCCCATACCTCTTTCTCCCTCACAGTTTTTATTCTACAATAGAAATATTTAGTGACCCATTATCTGACCGATGTCAGAAAAAAACATAGTTTTCCTATTTGAATCTCTTAGTGTGGTGCTGCAAAGCTGGAGGGGCAATGGGCTTCCAGCCTAAGAGATGAAGAGTTAAAACAGACTAAATGAAACACAGCAGAGCAAGCAAAAAGAAATAATCCACACTTTCACATAGTTTTCGACAAGCAAAGACAACTGTATGAACAGCAAGACTATTTTCTCTTTTGAAATGCTAATTCAATCCTAAGCAGCTTCCCAGTGCCCAGAGATTTTGTGGCTGCCCCATCCCTGGAAGTCCAGGTTGGAGGGGCTTGGAGCAACCTGGACTAGTGGAAGGTGTCCGTGCCCATGGCAGAAGGGGTAGAACAAATGATTTAAGGGTCTCTTCTAACCCAAACCATTTTAGGATTATATGAAATTATACGTGTGTTCTTACAGTGCCTGGTAATGCCAGTAATCCAGTACCTCAAGGTGCTGAAATCAGGACTTATCTCATATTTCTGCAGAAAAAGCAGCACCTATTGAACCCCTAAACTTGCACGACTCCATTCTCACAGAACAACAAGAAATTAGAGAGGTCCCAGGCAGCAGTACTGCCTTGAAGGCACAACCCACCCTTACCCACCGACATACCCAGCTCCCCAGGCAGAATTTCTGCTACTTCCTGCAGTAGATGCCTCCAACTCCACAGAGACCACATCATTTTCTCCCCAAAATTGGTATTGGAGTAAGAAAATGATATTTTAGAGGTCCTTTAGTGCCAGGGCTCATTTGTTGAGGAACTGTGTTTTGTTCTGAGCTCACTGTGCTGGCACCACTGAGGGACCTCGAGGGCTGTGCCCAGTCCTGGGCCCTCAACAGGAGAGACCCGGAGGGGCTGGAGCGTGTGCAGGGAAGGGAACTGAGCTGGGAAAGGGCTGGAGCAGCAGGAGCAGCTGAGGGAGCTGGGGGGGCTCAGCCTGGAGCAAAGGAGGCTCAGGGGGGACCTTCTGGCTCTGCAAGTCCCTGACAGGAGGGGGGAGCCGGGGGGGGTCGGGCTCTGCTCCCAGGGAACAAGGGACAGGAGGAGAGGGAACGGCCTCCGGCTGTGCCAGGGGAGGCTCAGGTTGGCCAGGAGGAGGAATTTGTTGCTGGAAAGGGTGGTCAGGCCTTGGCAGGGGCTGCCCAGGGAGGTTTGGAGTGCCCATCCCTGGAGGTGTCCCAGGAAGGCCTGGCCGTGGCACTCAGTGCTCTGGGCTGGGGGACAAGGGGGGCATCGGGCACAGGGGGGACTCGGTGTCTTTAGAGGTGTTTTCCAACCTCAATGATTCTGTGATATGTTACTGCAGTGACATCAAGGTTTTCCTGGAGCTACCTCCTAATTCCCACAACTCATGTGGGGCATCCTCCTCAAGGGAGAAAACTGGGAAAAAAAATCTCCTTCAAGACAAAGCATCACGGTAACAGTAAGATGTTTTGCCTTGGAGGGAAGCCACCAAAATCAAGGCAAAATCCGTATAGAGACCTTTGGGAGATTATCCAAACCAGGATCCAGGGAGGAGCACTGCCACTTGTCCTGAGGACACTCAGTCTGATGTAGCACAACGAAGTTGGAGAACATCACAGCAATGACATGAATGCTACCCCAAATTTGAAGTTTAAGTTACCAGTGCCTTCTCATAATTCACACCTTGAATGCATTAGATGGTTTTAAACTTGCTGAGAGCACATTTTTTGAAAGAAACACCTTCAGTAATATAAGTGGATCGTTGGGGTTAAACAACTTCCACACCCCATGCCAGGATTTTGGTTTCTTGCCAACTCCCTTTGAAAGGCAGAGGGGGAAAGAAAGAAATCAAAATAAGGATAAGAGCAGTAGTGCTTTGAACTTATCACTGAAAAAAGGTTGTGGAGACCCAGCTTTGGCTAAACCTCCTCTGAGTCCACTTATACTGGACACCTCAGCTGGGAAGGCAGAAACTCTTCAAAACACCTCTTGATGAGGAGATTTACCCTGGAACAGCTTATACCTGCTGTTAACAAGGTGGCTGTAAATCACTTTAGCACAGGCAACCTCAGTCATGACTAAAATATATCATTTTTTAATTGAAATTAATCTCAAATCATCTCTATAGAGGGTTTTCTCTACTCTTGCAGTTTGTTTTCAAAGTTCTCTTGAATTTCTCCTCAAATCTTTTATGCATGAACCACTTACCCGACGCTTTAATCATCGCTTATACCTTCCTCAGAACAAATACAGACAGGCAAAAATGCAAATGCACATATTTAGGTATCACTTAGGGTGCAATCATAAATACTACATGTAGCTGCACACACATCTGATGCAGGCAGATTGCAGATGTCCCCAAAGGAAAACCTCGGGAGACTGGGAAGTTATGGAAGTGGATGTTGGCTTTCTGGGCCACAGTCCTCTTGCAGGATCTTTTAGGATAAAATTCTGTTCATGCCCTTCAACATAAATCTCATTTTTGAACAGGGTAAGGCCTTTACCCAACTGAAAGACAACATGGCACTGCAGTTTTAACTACATTTGAATATGAACTATTCAGCACAAGACATCAGAATTCTTCTATTATTATAAGGGGTGGAAGAGTAATGCCCATTCCAAACCCCACCATTTTATAATGGGAAAACACAGGGAATTCATCTGTGCCACACAGCTGCTCTTTGGAACTGCACTCTGCTTTCAGTGTCCTTGTAATTGCTTAAAATATAATCTGTGATTGAACTGATTTTTAAAATACACATTTAGAGACTTGGGGTTTTTTGGTCGCAGGTTCCCTCTCAAACTTTTCATCATGAAGAACAGACTGACCAGTTTGAAAAATATTAACCAAAAATGTTAACTAGTATTTGAATAAAAGGTTTTCAGAACTATTCTGCTAATGAGATTTTAGCTTTGCTCCAAATTGGAAGTTTAACAAGATACAGAACTTTCAAATTCATAAGGAACACAGAATGACCCAGTAGATTGCTCTATGTCTTAATGCCTGCTCTGGATTTCAACTCAAATTAACAATTATCCTTTAAATTCTTGAAAGGAAGAATCAGTGCAAAGAAAAAAAAAATCAAATTACAAAAAGTAATCACTGTATTTTGGGGTTGAGAACTTACATTCTTTAAGGGAATTACAGACTCATAGGATGGGTTGGGTTGGAAGGGACCTTAAAAATCACCTTGTTCCAACCTCTGCCATGGGCAGGGACACCAAGTTTTCAGTCCCTTCCAATTCAGAATTAGGCCCAGGTAAGCAATGACCAGTATCACTCTATAAGAACATTTCTGGGATAGAAAATTCAGAGAATTAACTTGCTTAATACCATCAAGGGGGTTTAAGAGCACTGAAGTTTCCCAACACTATTTGCTGAACTCCTCATCATTTTTCACCACCACCCCCAAATCCAGTTGTAATCCATTAATATTCGTTTCTCCCTTTCCTTTCTGTTCCCTCAAGCTGAATCCCACAGAAATGGGGCTTTGCTAAAGGATTCTTTTTCCTCTTTGAGGATAACTGGCACAGAAGGCCTCTGACTCCAATCCAATTACCCAAAGTCGTGCAGACCTGCCACTGCACTAACCAGACAGTCCAAGTGAGGTCACTGGATCAATAGGAAAAGTAGGAATCAGAGCCCAGAAAATCATTGTTAAGGTGAAGGAAACAGCAGGGCAGAGAAGCCCAGGAAGCTGGGCTTGCCCCTGGAGTGAAGGTGCAGGAGATTGAAGGGGACAGGCTCCACCCCAACCCAACCCAACGATCAGCTGGCAGCATATTTAGGATATAAACAGACAATGTCCTCTCTAAATAGATGGGATCTTTAATACCTTGGAAGGTATTGTTTGCAGGCTCTGCCATGCAATAAATTGATTTAGCAAAATGTCAGGTTGGAGGGAGGAGGCAAGAAACAGGAGGTGAATTCCTCCCAAAAGAACATAAACTCTGTGACTGCACTGAAAAAGGCAGCTGAAGGATTTACTGATCTGCTGGAGTATTTAATGAAATTATTCTCATGAGCATAGCCTTTATGAGCTGGATCATTACTATCTCTCCCCCAATAACTCACTCTCTTCTCATTACGCAAAAAAACTTCCCATAAATACCTTCACACTTATCATTTCTATCACTTGTGTAACTGGAAGGCTGCTGTTTAAAAATCATCTTACACTTCCACTTACCCTTATTCCATGGCATAATTCAGCATAAAATTTCTAAAATCCAATTCTGAGCATCCCAAAACACAAGGTAATTTTGCTTTGTGGCAGGACATCAAGTCCATTCCTATTTCCTATGAAAGTTTTGTGTAAAGTTAATTAAATGTCCAATCTGACCAGACATTTGGTATTATATAGTAAATGCAGCTCACTATTTAAAACCCATAACAAGTGGCTGAATTGCAAAACACAACAAGAAGGTGGCATCTCTGAAAAACAATTCAGACTTTTCCCTTCTGTGTTCTCCTTCCCTCCCCCCACATACACTTACAGGGGAAATACTCAACACAAGACAGTCAAACTGAATTCAGTAAAGGAACAGAGGCAGACAACTATAATTTCATTTTTGGAGGAGCTCACACACACCACTGCCTATCCTACAACTGGACAAGCAGCAATCTCCTTTTTCCTACCTAAGAGAAGAAGTTTCCATCCTGGTTATATAAACATTAACACCAAAAAAAAAGAAGCCTTTGAAGAGTTAAAGTAGTATGAAATAATTTTTCCACCCTTACAAAGACAAAAGGTTTTCAGTCTGGACAAACCCAAGGCTGATCAGCCACAGCTGCTTTACCTCCTAAGAAATCAGAGAGAAAATCATTAGGAACACAAAGTAAAAAGCCCAAAACAGTAGAAACTGCTTTTGTGGGATGATGCTTCAGAGCTTGCATTGGAGAGATGGGAACTCTGTCCATGTCTCCCTTTCCCTTCAGTCATGATTACACACCTCCATCACATCCTTGTTCTGTCATTCCTCTTCCAGGCTGAGTCCTGCCTTACTTACTTATTCTTCACAGAGAAATTATTTATATGTCTGAAATTAGATCTGTGTGGAATTGTCCCTGCATTTCATGAAATCTTTACAACGGGGGAAAATGCAAGACTAATTCCAAGGGAGAATGAACAACATGTTTTTCTCCCTCCTATGTTTCAGTGGAGAAACTGAAAAGACTTTTTATAAAATCCAAATGCTTAAGAAAAAGAGAAGCTGTCAACACATCACCACCACTGCTTCAGGACAGGGGAAAAGGCAAATCCCAGGCACCACCCCAGGTGCTGGATGTCAGAGCCAGAACCAAACTCATATCCAACACCTCTGTCAACACTGGGCCTCTGAGTGGAGGGGAAAACCAAACAAAACCCCAAACCACAAACCAAGGTCCTCGAGTTTTTCCCCATCAGTGGAACACTCCCAGTTCAGTTCTGTCTCAGCTGTGTGGTCTTTGCTGCTTCACTGCTCTGTCAAACTAAGCAAGAAAGAAACAATGCACCCCATCTTAAAAAACTCTCCCTGGCTATGGAAAAAGCAGCACTGTTTTTGGCTGGTTGTAGCCTTTCTGGGATCACACAAATGTGACATTAATATGCCCATCTGCTCCCTGCCCCAGCCCTGGTCAAACACCAGCTCCCTTCTCTTGCCTGTGCCCTTTCACCTCTTCATTAACTCACCTGTCTGAGCTTTTCCTGGGAAATCAGTCCTCCCTTTACTTTAATTTTCCAGCAGCACCCCAGCTTTCAGAGATGGGAAAGAATACTCATCTTCTAATCTGCCCTCCAGGAGAAGTCATTAATTGTAAGAGAAATGCTGAGGACAAACCAACTACGACGCGTTTTGTCGGTGTCCAATAGTTTCAAGAGCTAAATCTCTGTGTCAGGATTATACATCACTGGACTGCAATGACAGGGAAGGTTTTTTGAGTAGAAAGAGAGTTTTCAGTCATCTTCTAACTGCGAAAGGCCATCAGGATATTCCTCAGCAGACATCAATAATTTGTCTTTCTACAGAGGAGTCATTTTAAACACCCGTGTTCCAAAACCAGAGCAGGAACCCTTTGACACCCCACTTACAGGAATCACTTAGTCAGGGCTGCATGCAAATGTAACTGAGCCTGGCTGGTGGAAAATAAACCATGGGAAAAAACAGGCAGGGAGCATAAAAAAAAAAAAGGAGAAATAAAACAGTGTGTCAGATCTGCACGTGGATCTGCAGAAGCAGCTGCTGACTTTAAGTCATCTGTGTGCCAACCTGATGGCAGGGAGTTAAGACACCTTCAGAACCACTCTGCAGCTCAGCTCTGCCCTCACTGGTACTCCTCAGGTCAGAGTTCTGACCAAAACCTGCCTTGAGGGAACAATATACAAAACCAGAGTGACCACAGCCTTCCTCTTCTTCCAGAATCACTTGCTTTAACAAGGGATGATGAAGGCAAAAGCCATGTAGAAGTTTGGATGGGAGAGCTACACTCATGGGAGGCAGAGAGGTATATTTTTATATACTGGGGAACAAAAAAAGGTACTTTTAAAAATCAGCATTTAATAAAAGCAGAACAACTCCATGAACCCAATTCAAAGTTCTGCTGCACAGACATATGGCACATAATAAAATGGTTAGAAATGGGTTAGAGCTGCTGAAATACCATTGAATAAATGAAATTATTTTCTAACAATACTCAGCTACTGAGAACAGTCCCTGCCTTTGTATACCAATTACTGGTAATTACTGCAAGGCCACCACACTTCCTAAAGTAACACCAGAAGGTAACTTATAACTCCAGTAAATGAAATGCCTGTTACATCAACAGCAAGAAGCATTATTATTTGTTACAAACTTGGTCTTAATTCAATAGGTAACAGCCAACAAAGCAGTGTGATTGATACTGTTAGTTAATAAATTAATAAGTCACTGAGAACAATCTAATAATATTTAATAAGAGAAAGATTATTTAATTCTTATGGATGAGCACAGCAGTGGAAGGAAGATGTTTCTCCTTGATTACAGAGCTCTACAAGGGTGATGTATCACAGCATTAGTGGTGTCTTCGTTCCCTATTTCCTGCTGAGAAAATGAACATTCAACTGCCAGAGGGGCAGAGACCTGGGAGCTTGAAGAGCACAGACATCCCAAATACCACAGGATCATGGAATAGTTTGGGTTGGAAGGGACCTGAAAGATCATCCAGTGCCACCCCCTGCCATGGGCAGGGACACCTCCCACTAGCCCAGGTTGCTCCAAGCCCCGTCCAACCTGGCCTTGGACACTTCCAGGGATCCAGGGGCAGCCACAGCTTCTCTGGGCAACCTGTGCCAGGGCCTCCCCACCCTCACAAGGAAAAATTTCTTCCCAATATCCCACCTAACCCTGCCCTCTGGCAGTGGGAAGCCATTCCCCCTTGTCCTGTCACTCCAGGTCCTTCTAAATAGTCCCTCTCCCTGTTTCTTGTCATCCCCTTCAGGTCCTGGAAGGTCACAATTCAGTCACCCCAAAGCTTCTCCTCTCCAGGCTGAACAATCCCAACTCTCCCAGCCTTTCCTCCCAGCAGAGCTGCTCCAGCCCTCTGATCCTCTTGGTTCCTCCTCTGGACTGGCTCCAGCAGCTCCATGTCCTTGCTGTGCTGTTCCCAGGGCTGGAGCAGCTCTGCAGGGGGGTCTCCCCTGAGGGGCAGAGGGGCAGAATCCCCCCCTGCCCTGCTGCCCACACTGGGGGATCAGCCCAGGGCACGGGGGGTTTCTGGGCCGGGGCAGGTCCAACCTCTGCCCCACCAGCACCCCCAGGGCCTTCTCCCAGGGCTGCTCCATCTGCTCATCCCCAGCCTGGATTGATCCCGGGGGTTCTCCTGACCCAGGGGCAGCACCAGCACTTGGCCTTGTTAAACCTCCTGAGATTCCCAGGGGCCACTGCTCGAGCTTGTCCAGGTCCCCCTGGATGGTTGGGGGATCATCTCATTGCAATCACAAAACGTACAGAAGAAACAGAACATCTCTTTTTACATCCCAGAGATTTCCAATTATTTGGAATCCCCCCCTACTTCCCAACAGCCAGAAGGACCCTGCATAAATGGGGTTTCTCAGAAGTTTCTGCTTCGATAATTTTGCAACACAAAAGTAGTTTATTCCCTAGGAATGAAGAAAAACAGCAGAAATTCAGGATTCCAGCATTTCTGTGAGCAGGCTTGCTTTAAAAAAAAAAAAAGTAGTATTTGGAATACCTGAGTAGCTAAGAAAAAAAATGGATCCTCAAATGCTTTTCAGCACTATTTTCTCTGGTTCTGCTACTCTCTTCCACCTCATAGTAGGATACACCCCATTTCCCACCTGAAGTGCAAGAAAATGAAAGTTTGCTGAGAGCCAGAGCAGAACCAGAGAAAAACCCCTCATCCGTTTCCGCTCAGGCCTGTCTGCTGCACGGCCCCAGGCTCCAAGGACAGCCAGGCAGTTAAGGAAAAATGTCTTCATTTTGTTCCTCAGACCGTTTTAAGCACACGTGATAAATCTGGAGAGCAGCTTGCCAGGTGCATGTTCCGAGGAGGAAGAAAATCAGGGCAGAAGAGGAACGAATTTCAGTAAACAAATTCATTATTGTAAAAGTGGTGATTGGGGAGCAAGAGCCACGAGGGACAGGGTCCTCCTCCCTGCACACTGAGTCATTCCAGCTGGGCCCTATGATCCATAAAGCCCACTGCTGGAAAAGCCACTTGACACAAAGCTCCAGATCCATTGGTGTTTTACCCAAAGTCTTTGATGAGATAGAAAAAGGCTCAAAATAAATAATAACAAAGCACAAGTGTGCAAGTGTCAGTAAACCATGTCCAGTGGAGTTTTGGTTGCATATGCGCTACCTTACAAATATATATATATAAAAATATATATATTTATACACACAGAGCCACAGAAACACTTACATCAGCATATGCTGCAGAATCCCTCAATGCTTATTTTCAGCATCTTGAAAGCTGTTTAATATCTTCTCTTTACGGTCTGCTCTATAGGATTTGAAATCTTCAAATGTGGACATTCAAACCATAATGTAATGCATAATAGCCAAGAACTTTGAGGAGAACATTTGATGTAGGCAGTAAGGAAGGCAATGATTTGGGAATTCTGATTCTCTAAAACCATGTACAAGCATTTTCCAAACAGTTTTCTCCACATAATTTTACCAGTTAAGTCATCAGGGTTCCTTCAGATTCTTCATTCCAGATGCTTCTTTCCTCTTTAAATTAACTTTCATGGTAAAACATGAAGATATTTACCCTAAGCAGCGTCTCTTGTAATCCTAATTGACCAGTACTCAAACCTCACTCTTTAATTCTCATTGTTCATGTACAAGTGTGTTCAGCTGAGTGTTCAGGCCTTCCAGTTCCATCTGATCATATGGGAAGGCACTGAAGCATCACAAGTGGAAGGTGTGATAGGCAATTTAGCCTTTAATTGATCTCAACTTGGAACAAAAATTATAATACACAATTTTATTTTATGTTTTAATCAGTCTCCTAATACAGCTTTTTCATCTCCAGGAGCACACGCTCTCGTTTGGAAGGGTGCAATGTAAGGCTCAGCTGAGCTCTTCACATCAACCTGAAAAAAAATCAGGCCCTGAATTTCAATTAACCCAAAAACAACAGGTCAAAAGAAGCTTTGCACGGGTGAGAACTGAGGCAAAATCCCAACGTTTCACCTCACTTCCAACAAATAAACTTTATTTTTAAATAAATCATATGAAGCAATATTAGAAATTAAAAACAAAAAAAACAAACACAAAAGCCCCAAACAAAAAACAAACACAAAAAAAACCAAAAAAAAAATGAAAGTTTTTCTATTGAAATGAATACCAGAAAATAGAACAAAAAAAACCACTTCAGAAGTTTTTAGTCACAGATTCATTGAGGTTGGAAAAGCTCTCCCAGCCCAATCCCTCCCTTGTCCCCCAGCCCAGAGCACTGAGTGCCACATCCAAGCCTTCCTTGGACACCTCCAGGGTTGGGGACTCCAAACCTCCCTGGGCAGCCCCTGCCAATCTCTGACCACCCTTTCTGTGAAATTCTTCCTGAACATTTTAACCAAGATAATTTAAAAAAAGTTTTATTTCAGAGGCACCTTGCCCAGGTTTGCCCCTGATGGATTTCCAGCACCACAGACAGAACTTGTAACTTGGGACAGCCCACAAGGTGAGAAACCTCCTCTCCCTGAAAACACACTGTAAGTTCAGACCTTGTGTTTGTTACTAACCAGCTTTCAGGGGAACAAGGACGCCAGAAACACCTTCTAATTTAAGTAAATCAAAAAGCAAATGGTCCAGCCACACACATTTTTATGAAGAGCACATGTGAAATAGGTGCTGCCTCAGGCTCTTGACAGCATGGCCAAGAGGTCGGTGTGACAGACCTTTTAGGCACACAGTAAATAAAACTGTCAGAACGAGACAAATGAACAGTTGGGAGTGTGAAAAAAAAATTTAATTGAACTTGATCTGTACATCAATTTAGCCTCTGGGGCAAACTAAAATTACTTGGCTCTTACTGCCCTAGAAACATCCAAATCTCTGTCCAGTGTGATTCATGTTCCAGGCTGAATCATCGGAACCAATTAAGGAAATGTAACTCACTGACTTTGTCCTAAAGCACCAACCCTCACTTGATGCAGCAACACTGCTCTGAATCTCTGTGGACACAACAAGAAGGACGAGATTCAGGCAGTGCTCAAAAATTAGCAGCTCTTCCCTTGTCTCCCAAAAAACATGCAGATAAAGGATCTGCCATGGCTCCCCAATGCCACGTGTTGGTAAAATCCTGAGAGCTTAAAGGAGTAGAAACACCTTGTCCTGGGGAGAGAGGGTAAACAGAAAAGAGGATTTACTGCATTTTGCAACCTATGGTTATGAAAAAATCCAGGGTAGGAACTGTTCAAAGTAGTATTACTCATTCCTAGTTGGAAGTACACATTTTTACTTTCAAATTGCTAGGGATTCAAAAGGTGGCTTTCAGGCTTAAGTAATAAAACCAGAACTACCATTCAGGGGCTCCCAAAGCAACATAAAGGTGAATGCACCACTAGATTCGTTTACTTTCAAATCTGTCCTGGAGGTAAATGGGCACTGAATGACAGCTCTGATACAAAGTGAAACCAAAACAAATCCCTCTTCTGCATTCACAGTTATTTTCCACTAGATGTTTACCAAAAAAATTCTCCAAACTAGTCACAAGGAATAAGGATTCACAGCAGGGCCAGGAGTTGGACTTCAATGATCTTTGTGGGTCCCTTCCAGTGCAGGATACTCTAGGAAAACCTTGGAGAGAGGCAGAGATGGGAGAAAGGTATTTCCTTTGAGCAGACATTGAATATTACATTGTCTGGTGCAGAAATATTCTCTAACAAACACCACGAGGAAGAGTCTACCTGTCAAACAGGTTTCACTGAACAGCAGGTAACCAAAAAGCAAGAGGTTCTCCTGCCACAGCAGCACAAGACTGTGTGAAAGAACCACACTGAGATGATCCTTCAAACATCTGACACCCAAGAAGCAACAGTTGGGTCCAATTCCATGGTACAGGCTGAACCTACAGCCAAGGAGCTGTCTAAAGAGACATATCATTCCCCCAAAAACCCATTCACAAAATTAAACAACCCACTTCAAATTCTGGCCATGAATCATTCCAAGAGTAGTGGAAAAGCCAGTAATTTAGACCCATCTTTATCCAGCCTCAAAGATAGAGGGCTTGGAGCAACCTGCTCTGGTGGAAGGTGTTCCAGCCCATGGCAGAGGGGTGGAACAGGATGATCTTTGAGGTCCCTTCCAACACAAACTGTTCTGTGATTCTCTAAGGGAATAGAGATGACAACTGTCACACTTGAATATGATTATTTGCGAAAGTTAGAACTTTGCACAGTTTTTATTGCTCTTTTCAAAAGCTGATGACTCAGAAAGAACTGGCAGGAAAGACTGGAAAGTCAGCAAATGTGGCTTTGCTTATTTTCATCATAAAGATCGGTGGCAATCATGTCTGTGACAGCACAAGCAGCTCCTTTCCCAGCAATGGATCCCAACCCCCTCCCAGGCCATGCTCTGGAACGTTCAATATACACCTAACTATCCAGTGGGGAGGAAAAATGCAGGAAGGGTGTCACAAGGCAGCCAAATCCATCCATTTTCCTTGCCATGCTGATAGGATTTCACACACAAGCACATGAAGGAAAACAGCCAAGGAAAGCTCAACAAAAACTAAGTGTGGGCAAAGGAGACAAATTGAGTGGTTTCCTTTGGGACACATCTGCTCTCTGTGGTCCCTTCTCAGCTTGCAGCAGGGACATCCTCTCCACCCAGTAAAGCCAGTTCCAGCTAGGTCTGGTCCCAGTGACCCTCACACTGGAGTTGGAAATGAAGATGAAGGAGGGTAAAGCCCAACAAGGCCCAGGTGAGTTACTGAGCCAGACTGGTCCTTGCCAGTCCATGACTGGAGAAAATCCATCTTCTGTGTTCACTTCTCAAACCTCAAGCACCAGGACGGGCTGTGCACAGCCCCTCCCTCAGGCTGCCAGAAAACAGCATTAGAAGTGTCCAAACTCAAAGAGACTTCACTAGAGTTGCTGGGTTTGGCTTGCTTGGAAGGTTTTACGGGGGGATATTGCTTCAGCAGAGAAAAAGCAATGAAGGTTTAGAGCCATTCAGAGAAAAATGCAGGTCCCCTCTCTGCCCTCCCCCAAAATCAATACCCATGTACTGCCTCCAGCTTGTCCTTACACAGAAAACACAAACCCAGTTCTTCTACTGAAGATTCAGACGAGTTCTGTAATCTTTTTTTATTAAATAAGCCAACGTGTAAGAGGAACAATCCACTTGTAGTGGATGACTGTGTGATTTACATAGATATTTGTAATAATATATTCCAAGAGCCTGACAAATAGCCTCCAGTAATTTAGTCAACAAAATTCCCCCATCTGATATCCCTTCTGAGAAATCATGAAACAAATATTAATCAGATGCTGACAAGCTGTTCCTAAACACGGATGCAACATCATTTTTTAAAAATGCTTAACTAATCAACATTTAAAAGTAAAAACACCGCTTGTGACCTGCATTATCATCCCAGCAATGTATTATTTTCCCCTTCTAAATGAAGATCCTATTTGCAATTCATTATTGTATTTGATTTATCATGCACAGCCCTACAAACCCCATTTACCCTCCAGCTCCTCAGCCCCAGCCAGCTGCTGGCCCTCACAGCACCCTGACAATTTAATATCTCATCTAAACCTCCTTTTTTCATCTCATAAATATGTAACCCCACCCCCAACACCAAAAAAAAAGTTAAATCAATGAAAAAAAAGCTTCAAATCTAAAGCCTGTTGCTCAAGCAATGCCCACAGTCACCCCAACTCGCTGTGGAGCTCAAGCATGAGGTGCTTTACAAAGACTTCTAGTTAAGAATAGTTTCAAACCAAGGGGAAATTTATAACATCCCTTGTTAATTTATTTCAGTGGCTGATTACCTTCTGTTAAATATGTACAGCTTGTTTACAATTCGAACATCAACAACTTTGACTTCCAGCCATTATACTTTGCTGCAACAATAAAGGCCCTCAAGCACTGAAAATCAACCTGGATCAAAAAGGTTACCCTGCTATTTTTTTCTTTCTGCTTGGGTGAAGTGTGTTGGTGTTCCACAGCACTTATTTTTAAAGCTTTATTATTAAGATATATGTATATATTTTATTTCTGACGAAGAGCAACAACACTGTGGAAGTCCCAGGTATACACAGGGAGCTTCCAATTTCCCAATCTGCCTGTTCTGTCTGGTTCTTTGCCCTTTTCACAGACACCAACTATCCAATTTAGGTGGCCTGATTTCCAGCCTCTCCTCACCTCAACAGCCTGATGAGTCTGGAAAACAAAGACTGCAGCAAAACCCCTCCATCTTCCTAATTATTTGAATGTTACAATTTAGTTCACCTGGAGGGCATTCAGCAAACTCTGAAATAGCAGAGATCTTGCCACCAGAGCTGCCTGAGACCAGCCCAGGCAGATAAATTACAGGCAATCAGTGATTCCCAACCAGGCACTTGGCACTTCCAGGAATAAAAGCTTGGTAACCTCTAATGGAAGTCGGGGGGAACTCACAGCCACCAGAATCCAGCTCTGCCATAATTACAGTCCAGGATTTCACAGAAATGAATAGCATGGCTAAGGTTAACTCCTGGGAGGGGCAAAGGGCACAAAACCACCAGAGTTTTCAGCAGAACCTGTCTCCTGGAAATAAAAACTAACAATAAATTGCTGGCTCTGACACACATTAATAGAGGGATCCCCAGTGAAGCCTTGGAAAGGTGTCACTATTTCCTCTGGCATCAAAACTACCAATCAAAGCAGCAAAATGAAGGATTAGCAGGAATGAGATGAGGGACAGAACAACAAAAAGCCCTAAAACCACATAAACCTAATGAAAAAAGAAAAGGGAATGGTCCTCTCAACAGCTATAACCCACTGGCCAAAACTCATATATATAAATATATATATATATATGTATATTCTGCCCAATACATTGTTACTCTTTATTTACTCACTATTGGCACACACAACTTATTTCCTCCACAAACGCACATCAGGCTGAAGGTACAACTATTTCAGCACTAAATATTTGTGTCCAGGAGCATTTTCACTGGAACTGCTCCAGCCTATGTCATTATTCACATGAAGTGTAGATGCCCATTGCTATGATCCAGTTCTGCCCAAATATACACAAAATAGCAAAACACACTGGAAAAAAGTTCTGAAGAGAGTTTTTAATTCAGCATCTCAAAGCAAAACACTAAAGGGGAGAAAAAAAAACAAAAAGGAAACTCAGCACACTCAGATTCAGTATAAATCCCAAAGCTGGATGCTTGAAGGAGGGAAGAACCAAAAAAAAAAAGCTTTCTTTTTGAAAATAAGGAACAATTCTGAGTATCCAGTGAAAGTGAGCTGTTTTCTGGGGTTCCAAAGACAAAACATGACCCTAAGACATCCAAAGCAGAGGTACAAGACAACAGAAGTGGAGATCAGGCATATCAGAAGGTTGTGTTGTCTCTGTTTGTCGTAGCTTTGCCATCAATCCCATAACTCCTCACCTTGTCGAATAAACAGCATTTTCCTTGTTAAACCTTCTAGTCAAGTGGATCACCCTGAATTCCCCTGTCCTAGAGGCCCAGAAATCAAACCAACTCTTGCAGAAGGTTCCTACTCTTGGGGTTATTTTCCATCAAGATGCAGGAGTCTTGAGGAAGAGTAGAATTAAAAACCCTGCACCTGGGGAGGAACAACCCCAGGCACCAGCACAGGTTGGGGGGACCTGCTGGAGAGCAGCTCTGGGAGAAGGACCTGGGGGTCCTGGTGGGCAACCAGCTGTCCCTGCCCAGCCGTGTGTCCTGGGGACAGGGAGGGCAGTGGGATCCTGGGGGCACCAGGGAGAGCGTTGGCAGCAGGGCAGGGAGGGGATCCTGCCCCTCTGCCCAGCCCTGGGCAGGCACATCTGCAGGGCTGGGCCCAGCTCGGGCTCCTCAGCACAGCAGGGACAGGGAGCTCCTGCAGCGGGGCCAGCGCAGGCTGCGGAGATGCCCAAGGGATGGAGCAGCTCTGGGAGCAGCAAAGGCTGAGGGAGCTGGGGCTGTTCAGCCTCCAGAGCAGACCCTGAGAGGGGCCCTCAGCCATGGCTGCAGGGGCTGCAGGGAAGGGGCAGAGGATGGAGCAGGCTCTGCTCGGGGGGCCCAGCAATGGCACAGGAGGAACGGGCAGGAACTGATGCCCAGGAAGTTGCAGCTGGACAGGAGGAAGAACTTCTTGGCTGGGCAGTGACCCAGCCCTGAAGAGAGAGCAGAGAGGGGGTGGAGAGTCCTCCCTGGGGATATTCCAGAGCTGTCTGGACACACTCCTGTGCCGTGTGCTCTGGGCTGGCCCTGCTGGAGCAGGGAGGTGGCACCAGATGCCCACTGTGGTCCCTTCCAGCCTGACCCAGTCTGGAATCCTGTGAAAAGGGAAGACTCTCCTGCTGAGCAGTAACAAGTGAAGACAGCAAGAAGATGGTTCACAACTTCAGAGGAACCACCACCATCACAAAATGCTCAGGAATAAGATAACTTAGGCTGTCAGTGTTCCCTGTGAAGCAGCTTATGAACAAGTCAACACTGTCACCACCACACCAAATCAAACCTCCAAAGGCTGCAAGAAAAACACCCCACCTAAATTAATAAATGTGCTTGTTGCCAGAAATCTGTCTCTCCCTTCCCCAGAAAGTTCCATGTATAAATTAATTGTAAACAGTATATTTTGCACTTCAAAGATGCACCAGTGACACTGTTTTTCAGGTCATACATTGTTCTTGTATCTTCACTGGGGTAAACACTCATTAGCACAATGACAGAAATCCTCCCTCTGCCCCAAGTTCCCAACTGCAATCCAAGGAAGTACATCCAGGCATAATACCAACAATCAGACACACACAGACCCTGGAAAGGGATAATCCCTTCCATTTAGTCTCCAGTTTCAACTGTATCCCTCTAATATGCATCTCCTGCATTTCTCCTTCTTACTATCACAAGAATTATTGAGAGAGTATACACTGAATTTTTGACCAGCAAAAGTCCAAGGACAAGCTTTGTCTTGGCAGCAGTTTGTGGATTTAGGATGTGTAGATGACCACCTGTCTCTGAAGAGCCCTTTCAGCCCAGTAGTCATAGCTCTGAAACTTTTTATGTTTAGGTTAGTTGAGTTTCCCCCATCTGCAAAAAGAGCAGCTTCACTTTATTTGAAAGTCCAGCTACACTTAATCCATATATCACAGCACATTAACTGAAAATGAGATCTATAAAGCAGCTGATGGTTTGGGCTTTCTAATTAAATGCAGAGTACAGACTCATATCTGCTCTGTACACTCACAACAAGCCAAGAACAGAGAGACAGGAACAGATCTTATCCCCTTCCACAAGCAACAACCCATTTCATACACAAACTGTTGTCCTTCTGGAGGAGATGGGCTTTTGATGAACAGGAAAAAAATCCCTTCCTGGCCAAGGTCTCCTCCACTGCAGTGACTGTATCATGTACTTGCTTGTTTCCAGCATGATCATTAGTTAATTTGTGCCTTATCTACACAAACAACAGATGAGCCCTCAAACAGCTCTCAGGAGTGTGGGTTATATGTTTTCTTTCATGAAAACACATAAGAGTTTGGACTTTCCATCTGTCTCTGCTCCTCCCTTTGTGCAGCAAACATCAGACTTGCTCAAAAATGGGATTGTTCCTCACACAGACACAACAGCACAGAATTCCAGAATGGTCTGGGGTGGGAGGGACCTTCAAGATCCTCGTTCCACCCCCTGCCATGGGCAGGGACACCTTCCACTAGACCAGGTTGCTCAGAGCTGCATCCAACCTGGCCTTGGACACTTCCAGGGATGGGGAGTCCATGGTAAATGAACATGGATTAATCCAAGGTTAATGCACACACTTCTGCATTGGTGGACAGCTGCTTTTCCAAGTTGTTCGAGCATGTTCCTAAATTAATCCCCATATGTTTTCATCCCTTCCTAAAATTAATCCCCATATGTTTTCATCCCCTCCTCTTTTTCCCCTTTTCTCAAAAGTCACTTTGCTGGGAAAGTGACTCACAAGAGCCAGGAGCCTTTAAATAAGACAGTCAAACTTTTCAGCCCAGGGAGGACAGATCCACATCAGCAAGGACAGTAACAGGGTGAGACTTAAAATCACTTCAGCAAGAAGCATCCCCATGGCTGAGAGCTCACAGAGGCACAAGGACCTTGATAAAAGTGCAGTAACACATATCTGTACTTGGGCAGACACTCTTCATAAGGAAATCAGGATTCAAAGGAAAATCAGGATTCAAGCAGAGATGCAACTCCAGGAAAAGAATAAATATTTATAGTGAAATTAAGACAGCTGGAAAAAAAATACTGTATGAGAATAGCAGCTGGGTATGCTATAATTACAAAATAATAAGAAGAAAACAACACCCTGAGCAACTGAATTGCAAATACAGGAAGATCAATGCTGTAGAGGCAGCACAGTAAAAATCCTGAAAGCAGAATCTGTGGTAAAAAAGAAGCATGACACCCATTTCTACAGGTAGAAGGAACAGCCACTCCAAAGGTGTCCCCAGTACTAGGGACTCAGGAAATAAAATTATCTGTACCTTCAAATAACATTTCCTAAACCCCTCTGACTAAACAGGGAACCCACCTACAACCAGAGAAGCAGGAACACCAGTTCTCAGCATTCTTACAGCATCAAATGGTTCAAGTTGAAGAAGACCTCCAAGATCATCAATCCAACTGTTCCTCCACCATTGCCAAGGCCACCACTAACCCCTGTCCCCAAGTGTCACATCCACGTGGCTTTTAAATGCCTCCAGGGACAGTGACTCAACTCCATATTGCAAATTCAGGGTGGTATTTGAAACAGTGCATCATTAAAACCACGTTAGAAACCAACAGATGGAAGCTGAAGAAAAAAAAAAAAAAGAGGTATTTCAGTTCTGGCTTTCCTAGAGCTGTGCCTTATTCCCAAAAGAAGGAAGATCCAAACAACAACTCCTAGCTGGCACTGCTGTGCAGTTTGCAGCAGGGCTATTATTACCTTAGCCTAGTTGCAAGAGACTTAAATTAGCAGATTCAATTAAGGTTGTGCAAAATAAAATCAAAGACAACCATCATCCAGGTATTTCCTTTTCACAATGTGTTATTCTCAGTAAAATCAAAAAAAACCCCAACCCAGTGATTACAGTAACAGAGGAAATTATGTTCCTCCTCAAAGACACTAATTAGGTTTTTGTGAGAATGCTGGAGGGGGATGGGTGAACCTGTGTTCGTGTCCAATCTGTACCCTTCAGGGTTTCATATTTCATTTACATCCTCATCCAAATGCCAATTCATCTCATTAGAGAGCAGTATTTCAATCTACTTTTTTTGCCAGAAACCAAAGCAGGCCCATTTGACACTCCGGGGCCAAATCAGTGGTGAATATTTGCAGGGAAACCAGGGAAACCTTCAGGTGCAGAGAGACCCAAGAGTAACAATCCTTAGAAGCAAAACAAAAGGCATAAACCCCTTTGCCTGAAGCATCAGTGACTGAGCCTGTGTCACTGCAGATACTCCAGCTCTGAATTAGCTCCAAAAATCCTGGCATGGATTTGAACAGCTCAGAGCACCCAAACTGAGCAGAAAAACCCAACAGCAAAGAGATCTTTTCCTTCTTCCCTTCTAGACTTTTATTGGAGGGAGATCTGATCCATTGTAAATACTGTTTTATCATAGGAAAGATAGTTAGGATTATATATATATAATGTATTATAATCTTTATTTGTGTAGTGATTGTAATATAATTCCCTTTCCCCCATATTGAGTCTTGTGTTGTGTCTGGAAAACCCATCTCACACTGGGGTGAATTGTGGGAGGGGGCTTGGACTCAGGAATTGGATTTTTAGGGGTCTCAAACCACTACAGCACATCATCAGCAACCAAGGAAGATGTTTGTGAGTCTTCCCCTTCTGGTCACCAGAAGTACCACACAAACAGCCACCACCCCTCTCCTGCTCTGGCTACTGATGGCTGGGATGTGTGTGGGAGTATTCCTGAGTTTGCCCAGCAGCCTTCAAGTTCCTAAATTTCAGAGCAATCTGCTCTTTTCAAACTCAGTCTGTAGACTGCACAAAGACTGGCAGAGTCCTCAAAACTTCCTGCAGAAACTGGGCCCCCGAGAGCAGCACCTGCAAGGTTTTAAGGTGCATCTTGGCTTCAGAGGAATTTGACCTAAGAACAGTAGCATGAAACCTCCAATCTACTTCCAGGAAGCCTCTGACTGGAAGCAATGGAAAGTGGAGGAAGAAAAAACCACAGACACCTGGGGAAACATCAGGTAACAGGTCACTGGAGAAATCCAAGAGCCAAGCACACACCTGCTGTAGCTCTGCAGCTCCAGGTGCCTCCCCACCTCTGTGAAAAGTCTCCAGCCCCAAACCCTGCACCTTGTCTCCAGAATGAGATGAAAAACAGCATTTTGAGGGTCACCTAAGAACATGTTACTAAGATGACTCAACCCTGCTGCACTTCCATCAGCTACTGAAAACATGCACAGGAGGAAAGAACCACTAAGGGCTTGGGGTTGTATCTTTAAAGGGCTGTACAGCAGGAAGCCAACACAGGGAAAACCTCAAAGAATTGAAGCCAAGGGTTAAATACATCGAGCTGCCCAGCTGCTGACTTTGGCAATCCTGATGCTAATGCAAAGATATTAAGGGCAAACAAATAAAAATACATGATAACTGGAATCAATACCTTAAAATGCAACCTTAAAATGCAATCTAAAAAAACCCAGAACAAACAAATCGGTTCAATAAGTTTCATGTCCTTTTCCAAACTGTTCTCTTATTAATATGACTAATAAAGTTTGGCTACAACAAAGCAATAACCCGTGCATGAAAAATGGGGAGTATAAACACAGTTAATGTTTGGAGAAGTAAAGGTGAGCGTGCACACACTTAAGAAACACACAGGAGTGAAATAAAGCTCTGTTCACAATAAGAATATTAATTCTGAACTAACTTATTGCTTTTTCTTTTAATATGCATCACAGATTTAGGCTAATATTTATGATACCTGAGGAGAAAACCAGGTGTATCAACTACTCAAGGCTGCGTCTGCTTAGAGCACAAATTAACCCTTTGGGAAATGATGATAAACCAACAGTACAGTGCAAAAGTAATCAAGTATTTTTTCACTTTCAGAGCAAAGCAGTCATGGACAAACCCAGCCCAGGCACTTCCAGGGCTCTGGGATGGAGCTGGGAACCAACACTGCTTACAGGCACCTGCCTGGGCTGCTCCCACCACGCCAGGGAAAGTTTGTAACCATCCTACGTTCCACTGAACAGACTGTGCTTCCTCCAGGACATAACGCAGGATTTTAGGCAGGCAGAGAACACACAGATTTCCTGCTATTACCTCACCATCTGCTGCTGGTCTTGTTGATAGTTACAGGTTTGAAAACTACTCACAGGAAACCTCCTGGTGTGAGTTCATGTGTGTATTATCCAAGACTCCCCTAATTACCTACAGAAATCCTTGCAACTCTCTCCTCTCATAAATATGTGTTTCTAACAGTCTCTTACAGCATTCTTGGAGCAGGCTCCAGGAGCACCCTGTGCAATTACCCCATGCTCTGGGGTCACTTCACACCCACATTGAGTTGTAGGTGCTGCTGTTCCTGGCATTTCTAAGGAGCTACTGGGAGCTGAGGTGAACCTTCCACCTCATCACGGCCAACTCAAGCCCAGTTTAAGCTGCTCTTCCTTTTCAAGGACCTGAAGTAACCAGGGTACCACTGCAGCACCTGCAGCCTTTGCTCCTGAAAGTCTCCAAGCAGCTCCTTGTGCAGCTGAGAGCACAGTGAGGGGTCAGAGGGGTTTGGACACGTGGAATGAGATCAGTGGGAACACAAGCAACACCCGGCCCTGTGCACACCAAGAACAGGCTCTGCTGTTGATTCCATCCACAACCAGACCCAGCAATCTCTGGGCTTCACCAGAGTTTCAAATACACACGGAAACACCCATGAAAGCTGCACACACACAGGTGTTTTCAGCAAGGCCAGTCTCCAACCTACTCACACACAGAGGGGAAACCCGAGGACCTGGGGCTGCTCCAGCCTCTGGCCCAACGCAGTGAAAGTTTCACCAACCCCAAATACACAACTTTCAAGCATTATAAATCATAAAAGAACCATCAAAAATGCAGCTCTCTCCCTCAAACCTGGGGAAAAAAACCCCCTACATTAAATATCCATTAAGACCAGAGAAAATACTTTTCATTGGATGCAGTGATTTGGCTTTAAACCAACTTCTTAATTAATTAAACTGCGAGCAGAAAAAGCACAACTCAGGCCCACTTCAATTTATTTCCTATTTTTCTACATAGTTTGTACAAGTTCTCTGTAAAGTTACATCCCCAAACCTGCTCTGATACCCAAATTTTACAATAGCCACACGAGATAGTAACATCAAAACCCAAAGAAAAGGTATTGTTTCATTGCTCCTGCAATTTTACAATTAAAGAAAAAACCAAAACAAACACATGCTTGCAATTAAAGTAAAAAACAAGTTTGGAAACAATCTCATTTTGCTCATTAAAAGTTGAATCCATGCTGCTTTGAAGTCTGAGCTACACAATTTCAGGTTGGGGAGGGAGAGACTGAAAGGAGTTTGTTATTTGCTTTTTTATTTTTTAACCGGTGTCTTGAGCTACATTTATCAATTCTAAATGCAAATTAAGCTAGGCTTAATTTTATATTTGTATTCAAAAGGCTGATTGCCAAATGCTTTAGTAACAAATAACACAGTAGGTCTTAAGAGCTCAAGAAAATGGACAGATAACATGTATCTACATTTTTAAGACTTAAATTAGATTCAGTTCACACTATCATAGACACAAAAATTAAAAGCCCCAAGAAGGCTTTAATACAGAAACTGGTAACTTATCACATTTCATAAAAGCATGAACTACTCCAAGCAGGCAGCAGCCAGAAATTTTACTCTTCCCTTAATAATAAATCTGACCAATTTCAACTCAAATAAACACAGCAGAGTTTAAAACTTCGCTTAAAAATAACCCCAAACACGCTACATTCCCTGATTTTCTAATAAACATATACAAAACCAAGAGCCAAAATCCTTTTTTAAAGGCTACCACTTCTTCCTCTCGCCCATTAGAGCAAACCCCACACTCGACCAGAAACCAGAGTTTTAAAAAAAATCTTACATTTCGTCCCAGCAGCAGGAATTCAGGTTTCCCAGTTTCTGACTTGGGCTTGAAGCAGCTTTTTCTTGCAAAACAAAGTCAGACCTTCTCCTCCCTTCTGCACTGCTCAGTAGGCAAAGTCTTCCCAAGCCTTACACAGCACACCTGAGCTGGTTTGGGGTTTTTGGGGGAGGAGGGAGTGGAGCTGCCACAGGTTCATATCATTCCCCATTTCAGGGTTTACACCAGCCCCAGGTGCAGGGATTTTCTCATCAAGGGACACAAAGCTGCACTTCACCTTTGCTCGTTTTATTCCCTGCTCCCTCCCTTCCTTTTAAATACATTTTAAACCCTGCAGAAGCTGACCAAGAGAGTTTGATCAGGAACCAGCAGGGCCAACTATCAGCAGACAAAAACAAACAGACAAATCATCAGTCCAAAAAACCCAGAGGGATGTCTGTGCAACACAGAACTGGGATGTTGCTTGGGCAGCACTGAAAAAGCACAGAGGGCAAGTTTGCCTTTAAATTCACCCTCTGGCTTGTCCTTAAAGTCTTTTAAACCCTCTTGTTGGTTTTACATCAAGAAGACAAGATAATCACTGTGACAAATGGCAACATTTACATTTTGGAGATTAATTCACTCCTGAGCACATCACCTGCCTGCCACTTCATTCCCACAGAAAGTCGGAGGCCTTACAGAGCCTGAAGTTAAGACAAGCCTTGTTAAACCTTTGGATATGGCTCCTGTCTCACTCTGTGGTAAAAACCTTTTTCCTTTCTCTGTTAAAAACCCCAAGTGCAGGAATATATTGTCAGAGTTCAATAGATGAATTCTCGTAGTGAATGTGTGTATTCCAGTGGAGAGCACAAAGCAATTTTACCTGGATTTTCCTTCACACAACAGCTTCTCATTTTCTTAGCTGCCTGCTGCTGAGGTTTGCATGGGAATCAGGCCCACTCCCTAAAAGAAGGAGTTCTGGAAACCTAGACTTCTATGAAAATGCTGATATTTGCTTTATTGGTGTTTCTGAATAACCAAGAATTAGAAATGCTTAGAAACTGCTGAGCACATAAAGAGTTCCCAAACTAGAGAAGACCAGAAGAGTCTTTCCCAGAAGCCCAGAGCAATCTGGGATTTATTTGGAATTTCTCAGTGCATGACTTAGAATTGTTGATTTTCCCAGAAGTTAAAAATTCTGTCAAATAATACAAGCACACAAAGCAGAATTGGCAGAATGCCAAAACTATAAAACTTGAAAACCTGTAATTTCTTTCTTTCTAACCTCTGAGAACTAATGGGATTATTAAATGCAACATATCAAGAATGAGATTAAGCCTTCATTAATTTATAGAGCAACTGATTAAGGAATATTGCCTGTGCTACTTTACAGACTAGAACTAAAAATTAACTGGCTGTTAAATAACTGGAGGTAAAAAATTCATCCAAAATGGGAAAGTTTTAGAAATTTAGGATTAACCCTGCATACTTGTAAAGAATCCAAAGCTAAGTGCAACTGCATCACCACCTACTGGGCAGTGATCCACAGGGGCTCAGGGCTGGATCGGGCAGGAAAAATTGGAGGTGATGTTTTGTGAGGAAGACTTTGCCAGACTCTGAGGCAATGGATTAGAATGTGCAACCTAAATGAGCATCAACCAGTGATGCCTACAGGCAAAAAACCCCGAGATTTTGAAAAGGCAACATCAGGAGTGAAATGAGTGGCACCACAACGATTGGGATCATTCGCAGCTCCAAAGCAGCTCCTCCGATAATCCAAGTGGGAAGAGCTGGGCAGCACCAGCACACTCCACCTGATACACCTGGGGAAGCCTCGAGACCTGCCAAGCTTCAGGAACCACATTTGTTTGCGCAGAGAATATCCAAAATTACAAATCAGAACAGCTCCAAGCAAAGGAAACAGAGAGTGACCCCGGGGAGGTGACCCAGGGCACCCTCAGTGGCTGGAATGACTGAAAGGGGAAGGCAGCTCATCTCCTTCATCCAGTTTTTCCAGTCTTGCACTAATGACAGGCTACAAAGGGACCCTGTGGGCAAGAAAACTCAAGATTTTACCAATCACCTGTTGTAAACACCCCGGGGCATGTGCAGCTGTCCCTCCTGAAAGGAGCCCTTTGGACATCCAGCCCATAATCAGTAGGTGCTTAACTGCTCAGTGGTCTCAGAAACCCCAAAATAAACACGGTTCTGTGTCAGCAGCTCTTCAACAGAAATTACTGACAAAACAGGATTTACTGAAATACCTGTTTCCTACATGGCATCAACACCTGACCACAAAAAAGGACACTCCCCTCCCAAATTAAGCCAGTAACAGAACACATGAAAACGTTCTGTTTGTTGCCAACAGATTAAGCAAAAGGGCCAAAAGATGCACATTTCACAAATGAAACACTGCAGCAACAGCATCCACAGGGTTTGTTTCTTTTTCCTTTCTTTTCTTGATCCCCTTTAGCTGCAAACCCCACTGTCTGAGCAATGTGCACAGAGCAGTGACCCCAGCATGCAGAGCAGGGACACGGTGGCTCCTGGCAGCACCATTTGAATCCTAATCACAATTAGGGAGAGGAGGAGTGTGTCTGTACCCAGTGGGAGGATTCACAACTGCAGGCACGGTATGTGATCAGCAACTGTGATGTACTGCTCTTCCAGCAGCACTCGGTTTGGGGGGGGAAAAATAAATAAATTGGGTTAAAGGCAAATTTGACTTAAAGCAGCCAAAGGAAGGAGCCTCTGTGGTGGAATTTAAACGTTACATGACCATGACTGTAGCCAGCTCACAGGTAGAGAGCCAGACTGGCCACCCACTGGTCCTAGAGAGGCAGCAGGGGGACACAGGTAGATGGTACAGGAGAGCTGAAGTGCTTTAATGGAGGGCAATTTGCACTCAAAGCCAGCCAAGAAAAATAGCTTTGCTATAAATAGGAGTCTGCTGTATATTGCATGAACTGCACAGGGCACTGGAATCCTGAAAGGAAGCAAAAGCTGTTGTTTGAGCCTAAAACCATCTCAGGGAGAGAATTTGGGCTGTGCAGAGCAGAGAGAAGGTGAAGGGGTAGGTCCTGTTAGTGCTGCTGCCCTTCCTGTGCCCTTCTCATCCTCACTTTAAGGGACAGGTTAAGCTCAACAAAATAGTTTTCATGCAAAATAAGAAACGGAATAAAACAATAACAGAACAGAGAGTTAAAAACCCAGAACCATTTCCACATGAGCTTCTCAGGTTGCTGTATACATCTGACAGGTATAGAATAAGGATTTAACAACCCACTTCTTCCACTCTAAGCCAAAAAGCCACTTGGCATCGTCCATGTAGAAGATTCACTCCATAACTTCATGTATGTACAGAGCACAGTGCTTTGAACAACATATATTGTCTTAAAATATCTATATCAAGGTTTCTCAGAAGCTCCCCAGGGCATGGAAATGCAACAGGAATATCTGAGAATGGGCCATGAGACTACAGAACATCCCATTTTTCTAGGCAGGGAAGCAAAATTCTGTTTGAGAGGAATCATCAAGCTGTAAGACAAAATGATTTCTGATCTAATTTAAAGGATTACCTAAAAACCTAATAATCTCCAATTGTAATTAGATAAATGGCATACTCAGATTGATTAAGCTTGTCATTTACAGCAAGAGTACACATTCCTCTTCTCTGTAAAAAAAAGAGAAACAAGAATGCTCAATTGGAATATTGTTCCATTGAGAAACCCCTTAGTCAAAGCTGAGCAGCCAATGGGAGGTGCATTTTTAAAGCATGGATACATTAAAGTAGTTGAAATTGGCCTGGAAAGATGTTTTTTTCAAAGCACTGATTTATTTCCCTTACATTTCAAAAAGCTGTTCCTTTTCCAACCCCCACTTCCACCTGGCAGTGTTTTCCCATCCCACACAGGAGGGCTGAAGCATCACTTGCTGCTGCAGGTTGTTGCTTCAAGAAGATACTTCTGTGCTGCATCTCACTGATCCTGCTGCCCTCAGTGAGGGGTCAGAACTGTGGGAATAGCAACCAAGGAAGCCCATCCACGTGGCTGTCACCTGGAGAGACTCCAGTTCCACCCCACTCTCAGCACCTCAAGTATTCTCCTCTTCCCCAGACACTTCCTGAGAAACACAAGTGCCAGGTGTGTTCCCATCTCGGCAGCTTTGGAGGAGGGAAGTGACTAAAGAGGGAACAAGTGCAGCCATGGATAGCACAGCATGTTCTACTAAACCATCATGAAAACGTGCATTTTTCCTTCCAGGACCTGAAGGAGCCAACAGGAAAGATGGAGAGGGACCTTCTACAAGGGCCTGGTGTGCCAGGACAAGGGGGAATGGCTTCCCACTGCCAGAGGGCAGGGATAGATGGGATAGTGGGAAGGAATTGTTCCCTGGGAGGGTGGGGAGGCCCTGGCCCAGGTTGCCCAGAGAAGCTGTGGCTGCCCCTGGATCCCTGGAAGTGTCCAAGGCCAGGTTGGATGGGGCTTGGAGCAACCTGGGCTAGTGGAAGGTGTCCCTGCCCATGGCAGGGGGTGGGAATGGATGGGCTTTAAGGTCCCTTCCAACCCAAACCATTTTCTGATTCTATGATTATTTTCATTAAAATTCTGAAAATTGAAAAAAAAAATACAAAAATACTTTCAGTCTGTACAGTTTATGGATTTAGTGCCACCACCATCCCCAACAAATATCCATGTATGTGATTCCAGACTATTTCTTTAATAACCAGAGATTCTCTGATGAGATCACCACACACACATTGCAGGTGTGTACAATATTATCCTTCCCATTGAAGCTTCATACACTGAAATCAGAATCATGGAATCGCAGAATCATTAAGGTTGGAAAAGACCTCCAAGAGCATCAAATCCAACTTTTGACCAAATCCCACCATATGTGCCATGTCTACTCAGTTCTGGGACACCTCCAGGG